>NC_139697.1:51586563-51739063 GCF_964188405.1 Protomyctophum parallelum
GCTAAACACAGTAATACCGGGTAGTGTGGCCGAGTGGTCTAAGGCGCTGGATTAAGGCTCCAGTCTCTCTGGAGGCGTGGGTTCAAATCCCACCACTGCCACAAATGTGCAAACTTTGGTTTCACATGTCTGGGACTTCTGCAGATGCCCAAGAGCTATAGTCAGAAAGGAACTAATCTGAGTTCCCAGACTTTTTGGCCACTACGGGGGGCGAGAAAGAAAGTCAATAATCTCTGGAGATTAATTCACCGTAATATCAGTTTGCTCGTAATGGATGTCTACCCTCAGGTTTCACTTGACTATACATTCTGTACATTTGGCTAACAATTTGCACTGCATAAATACCTAATCTATAGAGATTGTATAGGTTCCACTTCCATCTAGCATAATAACTCAGAGCAGAGTGGCGCAGCGGAAGCGTGCTGGGCCCATAACCCAGAGGTCGATGGATCGAAACCATCCTCTGCTATCTCTATTGGCAAATCATGTATTCTAGTTCTCAGCACTTACTAACCACAACGTCAATCTGCAATCGTTCCGATTTCATGATGTTTCCTATTGATGGCAAATACATGTAGTTTATGTCTTTATGGAGTTGTGGCCTCAAATGCCACCACTGCCAACACTGCTTTATAAATATGCCTTATACACATGTATTAGACCACGAACAAGCTATTTAAATCATGATTTACGACTCACTTCACAAACGATAGAAAAGTAGGATGAGTTGGAAACATGGCTTGTATTGAAAGTCATCAACAAACTATTAACTATTAAGTACTTCTTTACAGATTGTGGTAGCGTGGCCGAGCGGTCTAAGGCGCTGCGTTCAGGTCGCAGTCTCCCCTGGAGGCGTGGGTTCGAATCCCACCGCTGCCAGTTGAGGTTTTAGGTTTCAAATTCCAGTACCGAAACTTCAACACTATGTACCTCACTCCACTGCCGAGTTACCACTAGAGGCATATTATGTGCCTGTGTACATAATCCATCCTCTGCCAAAGCTGTAAACCACCTACCATTCTTTCTGAAGAGTTTAACTCTGGGAACACCAATCACTTTTCCTGACATCCTCCTCAAATGTGCCCTTGTCTGCTTTGCCTGCTTTTAGTTAAGAGCAAAGAGTAGGCATCAGCTAAACACAGTAATACCGGGTAGTGTGGCCGAGTGGTCTAAGGCGCTGGCTTAAGGCTCCAGTGTCTCTGGAGGCGTGGGTTCAAATCCCACCACTGCCACAAATGTGCAAACTTTGGTTTCACATGTCTGGGACTTCTGCAGATGCCCAAGAGCTATAGTCAGAAAGGAACTAATCTGAGTTCCCAGACTTTTTGGCCACTAGGGGGGGCGAGAAAGAATGTCAATAATCTCTGGAGATTAATTCACTGTAATATCAGTTTGCTCGTAATGGATGTCTACCCTCAGGTTTCACTTGACTATACATTCTGTACATTTGGCTAACAATTTGCACTGCATAAATACCTAATCTATAGAGATTGTATAGGTTCCACTTCCATCTAGCATAATAACTCAGAGCAGAGTGGCGCAGCGGAAGCGTGCTGGGCCCATAACCCAGAGGTCGATGGATCGAAACCATCCTCTGCTATCTCTATTGGCAAATCATGTATTCTAGTTCTCAGCACTTAGTAACCACAACGTCAATCTGCTATCGTTCCGATTTCATGATGTTTCCTATTGATGGCAAATACATGTAGTTTATGTCTTTATGGAGTTGTGGCCTCAAATGCCACCACTGCCAACACTGCTTTATAAATATGCCTTATACACATGTATTAGACCACGAACAAGCTATTTAAATCATGATTTACGACTCACTTCACAAACGATAGAAAAGTAGGATGAGTTGGAAACATGGCTTGTATTGAAAGTCATCAACAAACTATTAACTATTAAGTACTTCTTTACAGATTGTGGTAGCGTGGCCGAGCGGTCTAAGGCGCTGCGTTCAGGTCGCAGTCTCCCCTGGAGGCGTGGGTTCGAATCCCACCGCTGCCAGTTGAGGTTTTAGGTTTCAAATTCCAGTACCGAAACTTCAACACTATGTACCTCACTCCACTGCCGAGTTACCACCAGAGGCATATTATGTGCCTGTGTACATAATCCATCCTCTGCCAAAGCTGTAAACCACCTACCATTCTTTCTGAAGAGTTTAACTCTGGGAACACCAATCACTTTTCCTGACATCCTCCTCAAATGTGCCCTTGTCTGCTTTGCCTGCTTTTAGTTAAGAGCAAAGAGTAGGCATCAGCTAAACACAGTAATACCGCGTAGTGTGGCCGAGTGGTCTAAGGCGCTGGATTAAGGCTCCAGTCTCTCTGGAGGCGTGGGTTCAAATCCCACCACTGCCAGAAATGCGCAAACTTTGGTTTCACATGATGTCTGGGACTTCTGCAGATGCCCAAGAGCTATAGTCAGAAAGGAACTAATCTGAGTTCCCAGACTTTTTGGCCACTACGGGGGGCGAGAAAGAAAGTCAATAATCTCTGGAGATTAATTCACCGTAATATCAGTTTGCTCGTAATGGATGTCTACCCTCAGGTTTCACTTGACTATACATTCTGTACATTTGGCTAACAATTTGCACTGCATAAATACCTAATCTATAGAGATTGTATAGGTTCCACTTCCATCTAGCATAATAACTCAGAGCAGAGTGGCGCAGCGGAAGCATGCTGGGCCCATAACCCAGAGGTCGATGGATAGAAACCATCCTCTGCTATCTCTATTGGCAAATCATGTATTCTAGTTCTCAGCACTTAGTAACCACAACGTCAATCTGCTAACGTTCCGATTTCATGATGTTTCCTATTGATGGCAAATACATGTAGTTTATGTCTTTATGGAGTTGTGGCCTCAAATGCCACCACTGCCAACACTGCTTTATAAATATGCCTTATACACATGTATTAGACCACGAACAAGCTATTTAAATCATGATTTACGACTCACTTCACAAACGATAGAAAAGTAGGATGAGTTGGAAACATGGCTTGTATTGAAAGTCATCAACAAACTATTAACTATTAAGTACTTCTTTACAGATTGTGGTAGCGTGGCCGAGCGGTCTAAGGCGCTGCGTTCAGGTCGCAGTCTCCCCTGGAGGCGTGGGTTCGAATCCCACCGCTGCCAGTTGAGGTTTTAGGTTTCAAATTCCAGTACCGAAACTTCAACACTATGTACCTCACTCCACTGCCGAGTTACCACTAGAGGCATATTATGTGCCTGTGTACATAATCCATCCTCTGCCAAAGCTGTAAACCACCTACCATTCTTTCTGAAGAGTTTAACTCTGGGAACACCAATCACTTTTCCTGACATCCTCCTCAAATGTGCCCTTGTCTGCTTTGCCTGCTTTTAGTTAAGAGCAAAGAGTAGGCATCAGCTAAACACAGTAATACCGGGTAGTGTGGCCGAGTGGTCTAAGGCGCTGGATTAAGGCTCCAGTCTCTCTGGAGGCGTGGGTTCAAATCCCACCACTGCCACAAATGTGCAAACTTTGGTTTCACATGTCTGGGACTTCTGCAGATGCCCAAGAGCTATAGTCAGAAAGGAACTAATCTGAGTTCCCAGACTTTTTGGCCACTACGGGGGGCGAGAAAGAAAGTCAATAATCTCTGGAGATTAATTCACCGTAATATCAGTTTGCTCGTAATGGATGTCTACCCTCAGGTTTCACTTGACTATACATTCTGTACATTTGGCTAACAATTTGCACTGCATAAATACCTAATCTATAGAGATTGTATAGGTTCCACTTCCATCTAGCATAATAACTCAGAGCAGAGTGGCGCAGCGGAAGCGTGCTGGGCCCATAACCCAGAGGTCGATGGATCGAAACCATCCTCTGCTATCTCTATTGGCAAATCATGTATTCTAGTTCTCAGCACTTACTAACCACAACGTCAATCTGCAATCGTTCCGATTTCATGATGTTTCCTATTGATGGCAAATACATGTAGTTTATGTCTTTATGGAGTTGTGGCCTCAAATGCCACCACTGCCAACACTGCTTTATAAATATGCCTTATACACATGTATTAGACCACGAACAAGCTATTTAAATCATGATTTACGACTCACTTCACAAACGATAGAAAAGTAGGATGAGTTGGAAACATGGCTTGTATTGAAAGTAATCAACAAACTATTAACTATTAAGTACTTCTTTACAGATTGTGGTAGCGTGGCCGAGCGGTCTAAGGCGCTGCGTTCAGGTCGCAGTCTCCCCTGGAGGCGTGGGTTCGAATCCCACCGCTGCCAGTTGAGGTTTTAGGTGCCAAATTCCAGTACCGAAACTTCAACACTACCTCACTCCACTGCCGAGTTACCACTAGAGGCATATTATGTGCCTGTGTACATAATCCATCCTCTGGCAAAGCTGTAAACCACCTACCATTCTTTCTGAAGAGTTTAACTCTGGGAACACCAATCACTTTTCCTGATATCCTCCTCAAATGTGCCCTTGTCTGCTTTGCCTGCTTTTAGTTAAGAGCAAAGAGTAGGCATCAGCTAAACACAGTAATACAGGGTAGTGTGGCCGAGTGGTCTAAGGCGCTTGATTAAGGCTCCAGTCTCTCTGGAGGCGTGGGTTCAAATCCCACCACTGCCACAAATGTGCAAACTTTGGTTTCACATGTCTGGGACTTCTGCAGATGCCCAAGAGCTATAGTCAGAAAGGAACTAATCTGAGTTCCCAGACTTTTTGGCCACTAGGGGGGGCGAGAAAGAAAGTCAATAATCTCTGGAGATGAATTCACCGTAATATCAGTTTGCTCGTAATGGATGTCTACCCTCAGGTTTCACTTGACTATACATTCTGTACATTTGGCTAACAATTTGAACTGCATAAATACCTAATCTATAGAGATTGTATAGGTTCCACTTCCATCTAGCATAATAACTCAGAGCAGAGTGGCGCAGCGGAAGCGTGCTGGGCCCATAACCCAGAGGTCGATGGATCGAAACCATCCTCTGCTATCTCTATTGGCAAATCATGTATTCTAGTTCTCAGCACTTAGTAACCACAACGTCAATCTGCTATCGTTCCGATTTCATGATGTTTCCTATTGATGGCAAATACATGTAGTTTATGTCTTTATGGAGTTGTGGCCTCAAATGCCACCACTGCCAACACTGCTTTATAAATATGCCTTATACACATGTATTAGACCACGAACAAGCTATTTAAATCATGATTTACGACTCACTTCACAAACGATAGAAAAGTAGGATGAGTTGGAAACATGGCTTGTATTGAAAGTCATCAACAAACTATTAACTATTAAGTACTTCTTTACAGATTGTGGTAGCGTGGCCGAGCGGTCTAAGGCGCTGCGTTCAGGTCGCAGTCTCCCCTGGAGGTGTGGTTTCGAATCCCACCGCTGCCAGTTGAGGTTTTAGGTTTCAAATTCCAGTACCGAAACTTCAACACTATGTACCTCACTCCACTGCCGAGTTACCACTAGAGGCATATTATGTGCCTGTGTACATAATCCATCCTCTGCCAAAGCTGTAAACCACCTACCATTCTTTCTGAAGAGTTTAACTCTGGGAACACCAATCACTTTTCCTGACATCCTCCTCAAATGTGCCCTTGTCTGCTTTGCCTGCTTTTAGTTAAGAGCAAAGAGTAGGCATCAGCTAAACACAGTAATACTGGGTAGTGTGGCCGAGTGGTCTAAGGCGCTGGATTAAGGCTCCAGTCTCTCTGGAGGCGTGGGTTAAAATCCCACCACTGCCACAAATGTGCAAACTTTGGTTTCACATGTCTGGGACTTCTGCAGATGCCCAAGAGCTATAGTCAGAAAGGAACTAATCTGAGTTCCCAGACTTTTTGGCCACTACGGGGGGCGAGAAAGAAAGTCAATAATCTCTGGAGATTAATTCACCGTAATATCAGTTTGCTCGTAATGGATGTCTACCCTCAGGTTTCACTTGACTATACATTCTGTACATTTGGCTAACAATTTGCACTGCATAAATACCTAATCTATAGAGATTGTATAGGTTCCACTTCCATCTAGCATAATAACTCAGAGCAGAGTGGCGCAGCGGAAGCGTGCTGGGCCCATAACCCAGAGGTCGATGGATCGAAACCATCCTCTGCTATCTATTGGCAAATCATGTATTCTAGTTCTCAGCACTTAGTAACCACAACGTCAATCTGATATCGTTCCGATTTCATGATGTTTCCTATTGATGGCAAATACATGTAGTTTATGTCTTTATGGAGTTGTGGCCTCAAATGCCACCACTGCCAACACTGCTTTATAAATATGCCTTATACACATGTATTAGACCACGAACAAGCTATTTAAATCATGATTTACGACTCACTTCACAAACGATAGAAAAGTAGGATGAGTTGGAAACATGGCTTGTATTGAAAGTCATCAACAAACTATTAACTATTAAGTACTTCTTTACAGATTGTGGTAGCGTGACCGAGCGGTCTAAGGCCCTGTGTTCAGGTCGCAGTCTCCCCTGGAGGCGTGGGTTCGAATCCCACCGCTGCCAGTTGAGGTTTTAGGTGCCAAATTCCAGTACCGAAACTTCAACACTACCTCACTCCACTGCCGAGTTACCACTAGAGGCATATTATGTGCCTGTGTACATAATCCATCCTCTGCCAAAGCTGTAAACCACCTACCATTCTTTCTGAAGAGTTTAACTCTGGGAACACCAATCACTTTTCCTGACATCCTCCTCAAATGTGCCCTTGTCTGCTTTGCCTGCTTTTAGTTAAGAGCAAAGAGTAGGCATCAGCTAAACACAGTAATACCGGGTAGTGTGGCCGAGTGGTCTAAGGCGCTGGCTTAAGGCTCCAGTCTCTCTGGAGGCGTGGGTTCAAATCCCACCACTGCCACAAATGTGCAAACTTTGGTTTCACATGTCTGGGACTTCTGCAGATGCCCAAGAGCTATAGTCAGAAAGGAACTAATCTGAGTTCCCAGACTTTTTGGCCACTAGGGGGGGCGAGAAAGAATGTCAATAATCTCTGGAGATTAATTCACTGTAATATCAGTTTGCTCGTAATGGATGTCTACCCTCAGGTTTCACTTGACTATACATTCTGTACATTTGGCTAACAATTTGCACTGCATAAATACCTAATCTATAGAGATTGTATAGGTTCCACTTCCATCTAGCATAATAACTCATAGCAGAGTGGCGCAGCGGAAGCGTGCTGGGCCCATAACCCAGAGGTCGATGGATCGAAACCATCCTCTGCTATCTCTATTGGCAAATCATGTATTCTAGTTCTCAGCACTTAGTAACCACAACGTCAATCTGCTATCGTTCCGATTTCATGATGTTTCCTATTGATGGCAAATACATGTAGTTTATGTCTTTATGGAGTTGTGGCCTCAAATGCCACCACTGCCAACACTGCTTTATAAATATGCCTTATACACATGTATTAGACCACGAACAAGCTATTTAAATCATGATTTACGACTCACTTCACAAACGATAGAAAAGTAGGATGAGTTGGAAACATGGCTTGTATTGAAAGTCATCAACAAACTATTAACTATTAAGTACTTCTTTACATATTGTGGTAGCGTGGCCGAGCGGTCTAAGGCGCTGCGTTCAGGTCGCAGTCTCCCCTGGAGGCGTGGGTTCGAATCCCACCGCTGCCAGTTGAGGTTTTAGGTTTCAAATTCCAGTACCGAAACTTCAACACTATGTACCTCACTCCACTGCCGAGTTACCACCAGAGGCATATTATGTGCCTGTGTACATAATCCATCCTCTGCCAAAGCTGTAAACCACCTACCATTCTTTCTGAAGAGTTTAACTCTGGGAACACCAATCACTTTTCCTGACATCCTCCTCAAATGTGCCCTTGTCTGCTTTGCCTGCTTTTAGTTAAGAGCAAAGAGTAGGCATCAGCTAAACACAGTAATACCGGGTAGTGTGGCCGAGTGGTCTAAGGCGCTGGATTAAGGCTCCAGTCTCTCTGGAGGCGTGGGTTCAAATCCCACCACTGCCACAAATGCGCAAACTTTGGTTTCACATGATGTCTGGGACTTCTGCAGATGCCCAAGAGCTATAGTGGGGCGACTGTGGCTCAAGAGGTAGAGCAGGTCGTCCAATGATCCATGGGTCGGCGGTTCGAATCCCGGCTCCTCCTGTCTACATGTCGAAGTGTCCTTGGGCAAGACACTGAACCCCAAATTGCTCCCGATGTGCTGGTTGGTACCTTGCATGGCTTCCGCCGCGATCGGTGTATGAATGGGTGAATGTAATGCACAATCTATGTAAAGCGCCTTGGATAAAGGCGCTATATAAATGCACCATTTATAGTCAGAAAGGAACTAATCTGAGTTCCCAGACTTTTTGGCCACTACGGGGGGCGAGAAAGAAAGTCAATAATCTCTGGAGATTAATTCACCGTAATATCAGTTTGCTCGTAATGGATGTCTACCCTCAGGTTTCACTTGACTATACATTCTGTACATTTGGCTAACAATTTGCACTGCATAAATACCTAATCTATAGAGATTGTATAGGTTCCACTTCCATCTAGCATAATAACTCAGAGCAGAGTGGCGCAGCGGAAGCATGCTGGGCCCATAACCCAGAGGTCGATGGATCGAAAACCATCCTCTGCTATCTCTATTGGCAAATCATGTATTCTAGTTCTCAGCACTTAGTAACCACAACGTCAATCTGCTAACGTTCCGATTTCATGATGTTTCCTATTGATGGCAAATACATGTAGTTTATGTCTTTATGGAGTTGTGGCCTCAAATGCCACCACTGCCAACACTGCTTTATAAATATGCCTTATACACATGTATTAGACCACGAACAAGCTATTTAAATCATGATTTACGACTCACTTCACAAACGATAGAAAAGTAGGATGAGTTGGAAACATGGCTTGTATTGAAAGTCATCAACAAACTATTAACTATTAAGTACTTCTTTACAGATTGTGGTAGCGTGGCCGAGCGGTCTAAGGCGCTGCGTTCAGGTCGCAGTCTCCCCTGGAGGCGTGGGTTCGAATCCCACCGCTGCCAGTTGAGGTTTTAGGTTTCAAATTCCAGTACCGAAACTTCAACACTATGTACCTCACTCCACTGCCGAGTTACCACTAGAGGCATATTATGTGCCTGTGTACATAATCCATCCTCTGCCAAAGCTGTAAACCACCTACCATTCTTTCTGAAGAGTTTAACTCTGGGAACACCAATCACTTTTCCTGACATCCTCCTCAAATGTGCCCTTGTCTGCTTTGCCTGCTTTTAGTTAAGAGCAAAGAGTAGGCATCAGCTAAACACAGTAATACCGGGTAGTGTGGCCGAGTGGTCTAAGGCGCTGGATTAAGGCTCCAGTCTCTCTGGAGGCGTGGGTTCAAATCCCACCACTGCCACAAATGTGCAAACTTTGGTTTCACATGTCTGGGACTTCTGCAGATGCCCAAGAGCTATAGTCAGAAAGGAACTAATCTGAGTTCCCAGACTTTTTGGCCACTACGGGGGGCGAGAAAGAAAGTCAATAATCTCTGGAGATTAATTCACCGTAATATCAGTTTGCTCGTAATGGATGTCTACCCTCAGGTTTCACTTGACTATACATTCTGTACATTTGGCTAACAATTTGCACTGCATAAATACCTAATCTATAGAGATTGTATAGGTTCCACTTCCATCTAGCATAATAACTCAGAGCAGAGTGGCGCAGCGGAAGCGTGCTGGGCCCATAACCCAGAGGTCCATGGATCGAAACCATCCTCTGCTATCTCTATTGGCAAATCATGTATTCTAGTTCTCAGCACTTACTAACCACAACGTCAATCTGCAATCGTTCCGATTTCATGATGTTTCCTATTGATGGCAAATACATGTAGTTTATGTCTTTATGGAGTTGTGGCCTCAAATGCCACCACTGCCAACACTGCTTTATAAATATGCCTTATACACATGTATTAGACCACGAACAAGCTATTTAAATCATGATTTACGACTCACTTCACAAACGATAGAAAAGTAGGATGAGTTGGAAACATGGCTTGTATTGAAAGTAATCAACAAACTATTAACTATTAAGTACTTCTTTACAGATTGTGGTAGCGTGGCCGAGCGGTCTAAGGCGCTGCGTTCAGGTCGCAGTCTCCCCTGGAGGCGTGGGTTTGAATCCCACCGCTGCCAGTTGAGGTTTTAGGTGCCAAATTCCAGTACCGAAACTTCAACACTACCTCACTCCACTGCCGAGTTACCACTAGAGGCATATTATGTGCCTGTGTACATAATCCATCCTCTGCCAAAGCTGTAAACCACCTACCATTCTTTCTGAAGAGTTTAACTCTGGGAACACCAATCACTTTTCCTGATATCCTCCTCAAATGTGCCCTTGTCTGCTTTGCCTGCTTTTAGTTAAGAGCAAAGAGTAGGCATCAGCTAAACACAGTAATACAGGGTAGTGTGGCCGAGTGGTCTAAGGCGCTTGATTAAGGCTCCAGTCTCTCTGGAGGCGTGGGTTCAAATCCCACCACTGCCACAAATGTGCAAACTTTGGTTTCACATGTCTGGGACTTCTGCAGATGCCCAAGAGCTATAGTCAGAAAGGAACTAATCTGAGTTCCCAGACTTTTTGGCCACTAGGGGGGGCGAGAAAGAAAGTCAATAATCTCTGGAGATGAATTCACCGTAATATCAGTTTGCTCGTAATGGATGTCTACCCTCAGGTTTCACTTGACTATACATTCTGTACATTTGGCTAACAATTTGAACTGCATAAATACCTAATCTATAGAGATTGTATAGGTTCCACTTCCATCTAGCATAATAACTCAGAGCAGAGTGGCGCAGCGGAAGCGTGCTGGGCCCATAACCCAGAGGTCGATGGATCGAAACCATCCTCTGCTATCTCTATTGGCAAATCATGTATTCTAGTTCTCAGCACTTAGTAACCACAACGTCAATCTGCTATCGTTCCGATTTCATGATGTTTCCTATTGATGGCAAATACATGTAGTTTATGTCTTTATGGAGTTGTGGCCTCAAATGCCACCACTGCCAACACTGCTTTATAAATATGCCTTATACACATGTATTAGACCACGAACAAGCTATTTAAATCATGATTTACGACTCACTTCACAAACGATAGAAAAGTAGGATGAGTTGGAAACATGGCTTGTATTGAAAGTCATCAACAAACTATTAACTATTAAGTACTTCTTTACAGATTGTGGTAGCGTGGCCGAGCGGTCTAAGGCGCTGCGTTCAGGTCGCAGTCTCCCCTGGAGGCGTGGTTTCGAATCCCACCGCTGCCAGTTGAGGTTTTAGGTTTCAAATTCCAGTACCGAAACTTCAACACTATGTACCTCACTCCACTGCCGAGTTACCACTAGAGGCATATTATGTGCCTGTGTACATAATCCATCCTCTGCCAAAGCTGTAAACCACCTACCATTCTTTCTGAAGAGTTTAACTCTGGGAACACCAATCACTTTTCCTGACATCCTCCTCAAATGTGCCCTTGTCTGCTTTGCCTGCTTTTAGTTAAGAGCAAAGAGTAGGCATCAGCTAAACACAGTAATACCGGGTAGTGTGGCCGAGTGGTCTAAGGCGCTGGATTAAGGCTCCAGTCTCTCTGGAGGCGTTGGTTCAAATCCCACCACTGCCACAAATGTGCAAACTTTGGTTTCACATGTCTGGGACTTCTGCAGATGCCCAAGAGCTATAGTCAGAAAGCAACTAATCTGAGTTCCCAGACTTTTTGGCCACTAGGGGGGCGAGAAAGAAAGTCAATAATCTCTGGAGATTAATTCACCATAATATCAGTTTGCTCGTAATGGGTGTCTACCCTCAGGTTTCACTTGACTATACATTCTGTACATTTGGCTAACAATTTGCACTGCATAAATACCTAATCTATAGAGATTGTATAGGTTCCACTTCCATCTAGCATAATAACTCAGAGCAGAGTGGCGCAGCGGAAGCATGCTGGGCCCATAACCCAGAGGTCGATGGATCGAAACCATCCTCTGCTATCTCTATTGGCAAATCATGTATTCTAGTTCTCAGCACTTACTAACCACGTCAATCTGATATCGTTCCGATTTCATGATGTTTCCTATTGATGGCAAATACATGTAGTTTATGTCTTTATGGAGTTGTGGCCTCAAATGCCACCACTGCCAACACTGCTTTATAAATATGCCTTATACACATGTATTAGACCACGAACAAGCTATTTAAATCATGATTCACGACTCACTTCACAAACGATAGAAAAGTAGGATGAGTTGGAAACATGGCTTGTATTGAAAGTCATCAACAAACTATTAACTATTAAGTACTTCTTTACAGATTGTGGTAGCGTGGCCGAGTGGTCTAAGGCGCTGCGTTCAGTTCGCAGTCTCCCCTGGAGGCGTGGGTTCGAATCCCACCGCTGCCAGTTGAGGTTTTAGGTTTCAAATTCCAGTACCGAAACTTCAACACTATGTACCTCACTCCACTGCCGAGTTACCACTAGAGGCATATTATGTGCCTGTGTACATAATCCATCCTCTGCCAAAGCTGTAAACCACCTACCATTCTTTCTGAAGAGTTTAACTCTGGGAACACCAATCACTTTTCCTGACATCCTCCTCAAATGTGCCCTTGTCTGCTTTGCCTGCTTTTAGTTAAGAGCAAAGAGTAGGCATCTGCTAAACACAGTAATACCGGGTAGTGTGGCAGAGTGGTCTAAGGCGCTGGATTAAGGCTCCAGTCTCTCTGGAGGCGTGGGTTCAAATCCCACCACTGCCACAAATGTGCAAACTTGGTTTCACATGTCTGGGACTTCTGCAGATGCCCAAGAGCTATAGTCAGAAAGGAACTAATCCGAGTTCCCTCACTTTTTGGCCACTAGGGGGGGCGAGAAAGAAAGTCAATAATCTCTGGAGATTAATTCACCGTAATATCAGTTTGCTCGTAATGGATGTCTACCCTCAGGTTTCACTTGACTATACATTCTGTACATTTGGCTAACAATTTGCACTGCATAAATACCTAATCTATAGAGATTGTATAGGTTCCACTTCCATCTAGCATAATAACTCAGAGCAGAGTGGCGCAGCGGAAGCTTGCTGGGCCCATAACCCAGAGGTAGATGGATCGAAACCATCCTCTGCTATCTCTATTGGCAAATCATGTATTCTAGTTCTCAGCACTTAGTAACCACAACGTCAATCTGATATCGTTCCGATTTCATGATGTTTCCTATTGATGGCAAATACATGTAGTTTATGTCTTTATGGAGTTGTGGCCTCAAATGCCACCACTGCCAACACTGCTTTATAAATATGCCTTATACACATGTATTAGACCACGAACAAGCTATTTAAATCATGATTTACGACTCACTTCACAAACGATAGAAAAGTAGGATGAGTTGGAAACATGGCTTGTATTGAAAGTCATCAACAAACTATTAACTATTAAGTACTTCTTTACAGATTGTGGTAGCGTGACCGAGCGGTCTAAGGCCCTGTGTTCAGGTCGCAGTCTCCCCTGGAGGCGTGGGTTCGAATCCCACCGCTGCCAGTTGAGGTTTTAGGTGCCAAATTCCAGTACCGAAACTTCAACACTACCTCACTCCACTGCCGAGTTACCACTAGAGGCATATTATGTGCCTGTGTACATAATCCATCCTCTGCCAAAGCTGTAAACCACCTACCATTCTTTCTGAAGAGTTTAACTCTGGGAACACCAATCACTTTTCCTGACATCCTCCTCAAATGTGCCCTTGTCTGCTTTGCCTGCTTTTAGTTAAGAGCAAAGAGTAGGCATCAGCTAAACACAGTAATACCGGGTAGTGTGGCCGAGTGGTCTAAGGCGCTGGATTAAGGCTCCAGTCTCTCTGGAGGCGTGGGTTCAAATCCCACCACTGCCACAAATGTGCAAACTTTGGTTTCACATGTCTGGGACTTCTGCAGATGCCCAAGAGCTATAGTCAGAAAGCAACTAATCTGAGTTCCCAGACTTTTTGGCCACTAGGGGGGCGAGAAAGAAAGTCAATAATCTCTGGAGATTCATTCACCATAATATCAGTTTGCTCGTAATGGGTGTCTACCCTCAGGTTTCACTTGACTATACATTCTGTACATTTGGCTAACAATTTGCACTGCATAAATACCTAATCTATAGAGATTGTATAGGTTCCACTTCCATCTAGCATAATAACTCAGAGCAGAGTGGCGCAGCGGAAGCGTGCTGGGCCCATAACCCAGAGGTCGATGGATCGAAATCATCCTCTGCTATCTCTATTGGCAAATCATGTATTCTAGTTCTCAGCACTTACTAACCACGTCAATCTGATATCGTTCCGATTTCATGATGTTTCCTATTGATGGCAAATACATGTAGTTTATGTCTTTATGGAGTTGTGGCCTCAAATGCCACCACTGCCAACACTGCTTTATAAATATGCCTTATACACATGTATTAGACCACGAACAAGCTATTTAAATCATGATTCACGACTCACTTCACAAACGATAGAAAAGTAGGATGAGTTGGAAACATGGCTTGTATTGAAAGTCATCAACAAACTATTAACTATTAAGTACTTCTTTACAGATTGTGGTAGCGTGGCCGAGTGGTCTAAGGCGCTGCGTTCAGGTAGCAGTCTCCCCTGGAGGCGTGGGTTCGAATCCCACCGCTGCCAGTTGAGGTTTTAGGTTTCAAATTCCAGTACCGAAACTTCAACACTATGTACCTCACTCCACTGCCGAGTTACCACTAGAGGCATATTATGTGCCTGTGTACATAATCCATCCTCTGCCAAAGCTGTAAACCACCTACCATTCTTTCTGAAGAGTTTAACTCTGGGAACACCAATCACTTTTCCTGACATCCTCCTCAAATGTGCCCTTGTCTGCTTTGCCTGCTTTTAGTTAAGAGCAAAGAGTAGGCATCTGCTAAACACAGTAATACCGGGTAGTGTGGCAGAGTGGTCTAAGGCGCTGGATTAAGGCTCCAGTCTCTCTGGAGGCGTGGGTTCAAATCCCACCACTGCCACAAATGTGCAAACTTGGTTTCACATGTCTGGGACTTCTGCAGATGCCCAAGAGCTATAGTCAGAAAGGAACTAATCTGAGTTCCCAGACTTTTTGGCCACTAGGGGGGGCGAGAAAGAAAGTCAATAATCTCTGGAGATTAATTCACCGTAATATCAGTTTGCTCGTAATGGATGTCTACCCTCAGGTTTCACTTGACTATACATTCTGTACATTTGGCTAACAATTTGCACTGCATAAATACCTAATCTATAGAGATTGTATAGGTTCCACTTCCATCTAGCATAATAACTCAGAGCAGAGTGGCGCAGCGGAAGCATGCTGGGCCCATAACCCAGAGGTAGATGGATCGCAACCATCCTCTGCTATCTCTATTGGCAAATCATGTATTCTAGTTCTCAGCACTTAGTAACCACAACGTCAATCTGCTATCGTTCCGATTTCATGATGTTTCCTATTGATGGCAAATACATGTAGTTTATGTCTTTATGGAGTTGTGGCCTCAAATGCCACCACTGCCAACACTGCTTTATAAATATGCCTTATACACATGTATTAGACCACGAAATAGCTATTTAAATCATGATTTACGACTCACTTCACAAACAATAGAAAAGTAGGATGAGTTGGAAACATGGCTTGTATTGAAAGTCATCAACAAACTATTAACTATTAAGTACTTCTTTACAGATTGTGGTAGCGTGGCCGAGCGGTCTAAGGCGCTGCGTTCAGGTCGCAGTCTCCCCTGGAGGCGTGGGTTCGAATCCCACTGCTGCCAGTTGAGGTTTTAGGTGCCAAATTCCAGTACCGAAACTTCAACACTACCTCACTCCACTGCCGAGTTACCACTAGAGGCATATTATGTGCCTGTGTACATAATCCATCCTCTGCCAAAGCTGTAAACCACCTACCATTCTTTCTGAAGAGTTTAACTCTGGGAACACCAATCACTTTTCCTGACATCCTCCTCAAATGTGCCCTTGTCTGCTTTGCCTGCTTTTAGTTAAGAGCAAAGAGTAGGCATCAGCTAAACACAGTAATACCGGGTAGTGTGGCCGAGTGGTCTAAGGCGCTGGATTAAGGCTCCAGTCTCTCTGGAGGCGTGGGTTCAAATCCCACCACTGCCACAAATGTGCAAACTTTGGTTTCACATGTCTGGGACTTCTGCAGATGCCCAAGAGCTATAGTCAGAAAGCAACTAATCTGAGTTCCCAGACTTTTTGGCCACTAGGGGGGCGAGAAAGAAAGTCAATAATCTCTGGAGATTAATTCACCATAATATCAGTTTGCTCGTAATGGGTGTCTACCCTCAGGTTTCACTTGACTATACATTCTGTACATTTGGCTAACAATTTGCACTGCATAAATACCTAATCTATAGAGATTGTATAGGTTCCACTTCCATCTAGCATAATAACTCAGAGCAGAGTGGCGCAGCGGAAGCGTGCTGGGCCCATAACCCAGAGGTCGATGGATCGAAATCATCCTCTGCTATCTCTATTGGCAAATCATGTATTCTAGTTCTCAGCACTTACTAACCACGTCAATCTGATATCGTTCCGATTTCATGATGTTTCCTATTGATGGCAAATACATGTAGTTTATGTCTTTATGGAGTTGTGGCCTCAAATGCCACCACTGCCAACACTGCTTTATAAATATGCCTTATACACATGTATTAGACCACGAACAAGCTATTTAAATCATGATTCACGACTCACTTCACAAACGATAGAAAAGTAGGATGAGTTGGAAACATGGCTTGTATTGAAAGTCATCAACAAACTATTAACTATTAAGTACTTCTTTACAGATTGTGGTAGCGTGGCCGAGTGGTCTAAGGCGCTGCGTTCAGGTAGCAGTCTCCCCTGGAGGCGTGGGTTCGAATCCCACCGCTGCCAGTTGAGGTTTTAGGTTTCAAATTCCAGTACCGAAACTTCAACACTATGTACCTCACTCCACTGCCGAGTTACCACTAGAGGCATATTATGTGCCTGTGTACATAATCCATCCTCTGCCAAAGCTGTAAACCACCTACCATTCTTTCTGAAGAGTTTAACTCTGGGAACACCAATCACTTTTCCTGACATCCTCCTCAAATGTGCCCTTGTCTGCTTTGCCTGCTTTTAGTTAAGAGCAAAGAGTAGGCATCTGCTAAACACAGTAATACCGGGTAGTGTGGCAGAGTGGTCTAAGGCGCTGGATTAAGGCTCCAGTCTCTCTGGAGGCGTGGGTTCAAATCCCACCACTGCCACAAATGTGCAAACTTGGTTTCACATGTCTGGGACTTCTGCAGATGCCCAAGAGCTATAGTCAGAAAGGAACTAATCTGAGTTCCCAGACTTTTTGGCCACTAGGGGGGGCGAGAAAGAAAGTCAATAATCTCTGGAGATTAATTCACCGTAATATCAGTTTGCTCGTAATGGATGTCTACCCTCAGGTTTCACTTGACTATACATTCTGTACATTTGGCTAACAATTTGCACTGCATAAATACCTAATCTATAGAGATTGTATAGGTTCCACTTCCATCTAGCATAATAACTCAGAGCAGAGTGGCGCAGCGGAAGCATGCTGGGCCCATAACCCAGAGGTAGATGGATCGAAACCATCCTCTGCTATCTCTATTGGCAAATCATGTATTCTAGTTCTCAGCACTTAGTAACCACAACGTCAATCTGCTATCGTTCCGATTTCATGATGTTTCCTATTGATGGCAAATACATGTAGTTTATGTCTTTATGGAGTTGTGGCCTCAAATGCCACCACTGCCAACACTGCTTTATAAATATGCCTTATACACATGTATTAGACCACGAAATAGCTATTTAAATCATGATTTACGACTCACTTCACAAACAATAGAAAAGTAGGATGAGTTGGAAACATGGCTTGTATTGAAAGTCATCAACAAACTATTAACTATTAAGTACTTCTTTACAGATTGTGGTAGAGTGGCCGAGCGGTCTAAGGCGCTGCGTTCAGGTCGCAGTCTCCCCTGGAGGCGTGGGTTCGAATCCCACTGCTGCCAGTTGAGGTTTTAGGTGCCAAATTCCAGTACCGAAACTTCAACACTATGTACCTCACTCCACTGCCGAGTTACCACTAGAGGCATATTATGTGCCTGTGTACATAATCCATCCTCTGCCAAAGCTGTAAACCACCTACCATTCTTTCTGAAGAGTTTAACTCTGGGAACACCAATCACTTTTCCTGACATCCTCCTCAAATGTGCCCTTGTCTGCTTTGCCTGCTTTTAGTTAAGAGCAAAGAGTAGGCATCAGCTAAACACAGTAATAACGGGTAGTGTGGCCGAGTGGTCTAAGGCGCTGGATTAAGGCTCCAGTCTCTCTGGAGGCGTGGGTTCAAATCCCACCACTGCCACAAATGTGCAAACTTTGGTTTCACATGTCTGGGACTTCTGCAGATGCCCAAGAGCTATAGTCAGAAAGGAACTAATCTGAGTTCCCAGACTTTTTGGCCACTAGGGGGGGCGAGAAAGAATGTCAATAATCTCTGGAGATTAATTCACTGTAATATCAGTTTGCTCGTAATGGATGTCTACCCTCAGGTTTCACTTGACTATACATTCTGTACATTTGGCTAACAATTTGCACTGCATAAATACCTAATCTATAGAGATTGTATATGTTCCACTTCCATCTAGCATAATAACTCAGAGCAGAGTGGCGCAGCGGAAGCGTGCTGGGCCCATAACCCAGAGGTCGATGGATCGAAACCATCCTCTGCTATCTCTATTGGCAAATCATGTATTCTAGTTCTCAGCACTTAGTAACCACAACGTCAAGCTGCTATCGTTCCGATTTCATGATGTTTCCTATTGATGGCAAATACATGTAGTTTATGTCTTTATGGAGTTGTGGCCTCAAATGCCACCACTGCCAACACTGCTTTATAAATATGCCTTATACACATGTATTAGACCACGAACAAGCTATTTAAATCATGATTCACGACTCACTTCACAAACGATAGAAAAGTAGGATGAGTTGGAAACATGGCTTGTATTGAAAGTCATCAACAAACTATTAACTATTAAGTACTTCTTTACATATTGTGGTAGCGTGGCCGAGCGGTCTAAGGCGCTGCGTTCAGGTCGCAGTCTCCCCTGGAGGCGTGGGTTCGAATCCCACCGCTGCCAGTTGAGGTTTTAGGTGCCAAATTCCAGTACCGAAACTTCAACACTACCTCACTCCACTGCCGAGTTACCACTAGAGGCATATTATGTGCCTGTGTACATAATCCATCCTCTGCCAAAGCTGTAAACCACCTACCATTCTTTCTGAAGAGTTTAACTCTGGGAACACCAATCACTTTTCCTGACATCCTCCTCAAATGTGCCCTTGTCTGCTTTGCCTGCTTTTAGTTAAGAGCAAAGAGTAGGCATCAGCTAAACACAGTAATACCGGGTAGTGTGGCCGAGTGGTCTAAGGCGCTGGATTAAGGCTCCAGTCTCTCTGGAGGCGTGGGTTCAAATCCCACCACTGCCACAAATGTGCAAACTTTGGTTTCACATGTCTGGGACTTCTGCAGATGCCCAAGAGCTATAGTCAGAAAGCAACTAATCTGAGTTCCCAGACTTTTTGGCCACTAGGGGGGCGAGAAAGAAAGTCAATAATCTCTGGAGATGAATTCACCATAATATCAGTTTGCTCGTAATGGGTGTCTACCCTCAGGTTTCACTTGACTATACATTCTGTACATTTGGCTAACAATTTGCACTGCATAAATACCTAATCTATAGAGATTGTATAGGTTCCACTTCCATCTAGCATAATAACTCAGAGCAGAGTGGCGCAGCGGAAGCGTGCTGGGCCCATAACCCAGAGGTCGATGGATCGAAACCATCCTCTGCTATCTCTATTGGCAAATCATGTATTCTAGTTCTCAGCACTTACTAACCACGTCAATCTGATATCGTTCCGATTTCATGATGTTTCCTATTGATGGCAAATACATGTAGTTTATGTCTTTATGGAGTTGTGGCCTCAAATGCCACCACTGCCAACACTGCTTTATAAATATGCCTTATACACATGTATTAGACCACGAACAAGCTATTTAAATCATGATTCACGACTCACTTCACAAACGATAGAAAAGTAGGATGAGTTGGAAACATGGCTTGTATTGAAAGTCATCAACAAACTATTAACTATTAAGTACTTCTTTACAGATTGTGGTAGCGTGGCCGAGTGGTCTAAGGCGCTGCGTTCAGGTAGCAGTCTCCCCTGGAGGCGTGGGTTCGAATCCCACCGCTGCCAGTTGAGGTTTTAGGTTTCAAATTCCAGTACCGAAACTTCAACACTATGTACCTCACTCCACTGCCGAGTTACCACTAGAGGCATATTATGTGCCTGTGTACATAATCCATCCTCTGCCAAAGCTGTAAACCACCTACCATTCTTTCTGAAGAGTTTAACTCTGGGAACACCAATCACTTTTCCTGACATCCTCCTCAAATGTGCCCTTGTCTGCTTTGCCTGCTTTTAGTTAAGAGCAAAGAGTAGGCATCTGCTAAACACAGTAATACCGGGTAGTGTGGCAGAGTGGTCTAAGGCGCTGGATTAAGGCTCCAGTCTCTCTGGAGGCGTGGGTTCAAATCCCACCACTGCCACAAATGTGCAAACTTGGTTTCACATGTCTGGGACTTCTGCAGATGCCCAAGAGCTATAGTCAGAAAGGAACTAATCTGAGTTCCCAGACTTTTTGGCCACTAGGGGGGGCGAGAAAGAAAGTCAATAATCTCTGGAGATTAATTCACCGTAATATCAGTTTGCTCGTAATGGATGTCTACCCTCAGGTTTCACTTGACTATACATTCTGTACATTTGGCTAACAATTTGCACTGCATAAATACCTAATCTATAGAGATTGTATAGGTTCCACTTCCATCTAGCATAATAACTCAGAGCAGAGTGGCGCAGCGGAAGCATGCTGGGCCCATAACCCAGAGGTAGATGGATCGAAACCATCCTCTGCTATCTCTATTGGCAAATCATGTATTCTAGTTCTCAGCACTTAGTAACCACAACGTCAATCTGCTATCGTTCCGATTTCATGATGTTTCCTATTGATGGCAAATACATGTAGTTTATGTCTTTATGGAGTTGTGGCCTCAAATGCCACCACTGCCAACACTGCTTTATAAATATGCCTTATACACATGTATTAGACCACGAACAAGCTATTTAAATCATGATTTACGACTCACTTCACAAACGATAGAAAAGTAGGATGAGTTGGAAACATGGCTTGTATTGAAAGTCATCAACAAACTATTAACTATTAAGTACTTCTTTACAGATTGTGGTAGCGTGGCCCAGCGCTCTAAGGCACTGCGTTCAGGTAGCAGTCTCCCCTGGAGGCGTGGGTTCGAATCCCACCGCTGCCAGTTGAGGTTTTAGGTGCCAATTCCAGTACCGAAACTTCAACACTACCTCACTCCACTGCCGAGTTACCACTAGAGGCATATTATGTGCCTGTGTACATAATCCATCCTCTGCCAAAGCTGTAAACCACCTACCATTCTTTCTGAAGAGTTTAACTCTGGGAACACCAATCACTTTTCCTGACATCCTCCTCAAATGTGCCCTTGTCTGCTTTGCCTGCTTTTAGTTAAGAGCAAAGAGTAGGCATCAGCTAAACACAGTAATACCGGGTAGTGTGGCAGAGTGGTCTAAGGCGCTGGATTAAGGCTCCAGTCTCTCTGGCGGCGTGGGTTCAAATCCCACCACTGCCACAAATGTGCAAACTTGGTTTCACATGTCTGGGACTTCTGCAGATGCCCAAGAGCTATAGTCAGAAAGGAACTAATCTGAGTTCCCAGACTTTTTGGCCACTAGGGGGGGCCATAAAGAAAGTCAATAATCTCTGGAGATTAATTCACCGTAATATCAGTTTGCTCGTAATGGATGTCTACCCTCAGGTTTCACTTGACTATACATTCTGTACATTTGGCTAACAATTTGCACTGCATAAATACCTAATCTATAGAGATTGTATAGGTTCCACTTCCATCTAGCATAATAACTCAGAGCAGAGTGGCGCAGCGGAAGCATGCTGGGCCCATAACCCAGAGGTAGATGGATCGAAACCATCCTCTGCTATCTCTATTGGCAAATCATGTATTCTAGTTCTCAGCACTTAGTAACCACAACGTCAATCTGCTATCGTTCCGATTTCATGATGTTTCCTATTGATGGCAAATACATGTAGTTTATGTCTTTATGGAGTTGTGGCCTCAAATGCCACCACTGCCAACACTGCTTCATAAATATGCCTTATACACATGTATTAGACCACGAACAAGCTATTTAAATCATGATTTACGACTCACTTCACAAACGATAGAAAAGTAGGATGAGTTGGAAACATGGCTTGTATTGAAAGTCATCAACAAACTATTAACTATTAAGTACTTCTTTACAGATTGTGGTAGCGTGGCCGAGCGGTCTAAGGCGCTGCGTTCAGGTCACAGTCTCCCCTGGAGGCGTGGGTTCGAATCCCACCGCTGCCAGTTGAGGTTTTAGGTTCCAAATTCCAGTACCGAAACTTCAACACTACCTCACTCCACTGCCAAATTACCACTAGAGGCATATTATGTGCCTGTGTACATAATCCATCCTCTGCCAAAGCTGTAAACCACCTACCATTCTTTCTGAAGAGTTTAACTCTGGGAACACCAATCACTTTTCCTGACATCCTCTAATGTGCCCTTGTCTGCTTTGCCTGCTTTTAGTTAAGAGCAAAGAGTAGGCATCAGCTAAACACAGTAATACCGGGTAGTGTGGCCGAGTGGTCTAAGGCGCTGGATTAAGGCTCCAGTCTCTCTGGAGGCGTGGGTTCAAATCCCACCACTGCCACAAAGGCGCAAACTTTGGTTTCACATGTCTGGGACTTCTGCAGATGCCCAAGAGCTATAGTCAGAAAGGAACTAATCTGAGTTCCCAGACTTTTTGGCCACTACGGGGGGCGAGAAAGAAAGTCAATAATCTCTGGAGATTAATTCACCGTAATATCAGTTTGCTCGTAATGGATGTCTACCCTCAGGTTTCACTTGACTATACATTCTGTACATTTGGCTAACAATTTGCACTGCATAAATACCTAATCTATAGAGATTGTATAGGTTCCACTTCCATCTAGCATAATAACTCAGAGCAGAGTGGCGCAGCGGAAGCGTGCTGGGCCCATAACCCAGAGGTCGATGGATCGAAACCATCCTCTGCTATCTCTATTGGCAAATCATGCTGTTGAGTTTCACAGCTGTAATAGCGTGTTGTACCAGAAATATAAAGTGAAGAAATATAGACGGAGGAATAACACTGCTGAAGTAAATAAATAAACACACCAGGAGGCATCAGCTGTAATGTTGCTGGATCAGTACGTCACAGGTCTCTGACAGATTTATTTACACCGGTTTATATACACATAGTAACAAGCACTTCCTGTCTGGTGTACTTCACAATAAGAGTTATCAATAATAAAATATATATATACACAATTCAGATCATTATTCCAACACCCCCACTTGATCTCACATTGGATATATTTTCTTTTTCATACATCTCTTATATACACATTTTTCTCCCCTCTCTTCTTTTCACAATAGAATACAAAATGCATATGTCTCTTCAAACACATCTTTAACACTTCTGTAACACACTCAAGTTAAACCTTTGACATCCGTCATCATGTTGTCATTACTCTTCTTCAAATGCATATTTTCTTTTCAAATACTCAATAATAAATAGCAGATTAAATAAATCACAAAATCAGATCACTCAAACACAAATGAATATTTCTTTCTCTTTGGTTTCTTTTGTGTTCTCATCTTCTTTTGCATAGCTGGGTTTTGAGTACTAGTGTGATGTTTAGTCCAATAATATTGCACCATCCCGTTTCTGTCCCCCACTGCTTTCTTGCTTGCTTCCCCCACTGTTTTCTTGCCCTCTGGCTGTCTGACTCGTAACCTGTAGCTGTAGGAATAGTCCATGTTCTTCGGGACCTTTTCTGCACTGACAGTTACATAGTCACTCAAATAGGCTGGCTTCATCCTCACTCTGGGAGGGTAACGTGTCTGCTGTTTAGCCTCATTTTTAGCCTGGCCCTCATCTGACTGCACAGTCTGGTTTGCCTGAGGTGTAGCTACTACAGCCTCGTGCACTTGCTGCTGAACCTGCCCTCGTGGTAGGAGTGGAGCATTTCTCTTAGACCTACTCCTCCATCTCGGCACATCAAAATAATCATCATCATCATCATCATTAACATTAACAATGGGCATTGCAGTCGGTGTCTGTTGCTCTACAATGGGTGGGGTCACACACTTCAACCTGTGCGTCTGCACTTTACCATTACCATTAGCCATACATTTCTGGTCATTCACAGTGTTCAAATAATACAGTTTGTTGTACAAATATATTTTGAACCTCGTATCTCTGCACTTCAGAAAATTTTTACCTTTCTGGAAAATGACAGTGGCACCTCTGGTGGTTGCTGCTTGCACCGAAAACATGTCCTGTGGATATGTAGGAATGTACAACGCATGTCTCAGGGTAGTTGTGTGGCGCTGCCCCCTGCTGTCGATCAGAATCACTTTTGCATCTCCTCTGCGCTCCGCCACTCCATGGCATCTCGTGCCGTCAGCCAACTCCATACAGTGTTCTTTAGGCTGGAAACTGCCGTCGAAACTTGTGAACTTTGTGATGTCTGTGATGACATGGGAAGTCGCTCCTGTGTCGACCATCAGACCCGTCTGTCTCACACGATCACGATGTCCTCGTTCGGCTCTCACTTGTTGAACTTCGGCATCACAGTCTCTCACCCCGAATGAGTACTCGTGCTCGCTGTTGTTCTTCTTCTCCGACACTCTCCGTGCCTCATCTCGCCGCTGTTGTCTCCTCCTTCTGCAGACCGCGTACCGGTGTGTAGAACGTTGACAGTATTCGCACCACTCCTGGCGATCGCACATTTTAGCTATGTGCCCTCTCACACCGCATCTGTAGCACATCCTACCGCAACCAACGCTCACAGTCCCTCGCCGGTCAGTTGCACTTTCCTTCTGCTGCACAGCCTAACTCGAGACTAGCTTGGCAAAGCACGCCGACAACAAACTTTTCACCTCGTAAATAAATCCGGTCTCTCTGGGCCCATAACCTGTTGAGTTTCACAGCTGTAATAGCGTGTTGTACCAGAAATATAAAGTGAAGAAATATAGACGGAGGAATAACACTGCTGAAGTAAATAAATAAACACACCAGGAGGCATCAGCTGTAGTGTTGCTGGATCAGTACGTCACAGGTCTCTGACAGATTTATTTACACCGGTTTATATACACATAGTAACAAGCACTTCCTGTCTGGTGTACTTCACAATAAGAGTTATCAATAATAAAATATATATATATACACAATTCAGATCATTATTCCAACACATGCATTCTAGTTCTCAGCACTTACTAACCACGTCAATCTGATATCGTTCCGATTTCATGATGTTTCCTATTGATGGCAAATACATGTAGTTTATGTCTTTATGGAGTTGTGGCCTCAAATGCCACCACTGCCAACACTGCTTTATAAATATGCCTTATACACATGTATTAGACCACGAACAAGGTATTTAAATCATGATTTACGACTCACTTCACAAACGATAGAAAAATAGGATGAGTTGGAAACATGGCTTGTATTGAAAGTCATTAACAAACTATTAACTATTAAGTACTTCTTTACAGATTGTGGTAGCGTGACCGAGCGGTCTAAGGCCCTGTGTTCAGGTCGCAGTCTCCCCTGGAGGCGTGGGATCGAATCCCACTGCTGCCAGTTGAGGTTTTAGGTGCCAAATTCCAGTACCGAAACTTCAACACTACCTCACTCCACTGCCGAGTTACCACTAGAGGCATATTATGTACCTGTGTACATAATCCATCCTCTGCCAAAGCTGTAAACCACCTACTATTCTTTCTGAAGAGTTTAACTCTGGGAACACCAATCACTTTTCCTGACATCCTCCTCAAATGTGCCCTTGTCTGCTTTGCCTGCTTTTAGTTAAGAGCAAAGAGTAGGCATCAGCTAAACACAGTAATACCGGGTAGTGTGGCCGAGTGGTCTAAGGCGCTGGATTAAGGCTCCAGTCTCTCTGGAGGCGTGGGTTCAAATCCCACCACTGCCACAAATGCGCAAACTTTGGTTTCACATGATGTCTGGGACTTCTGCAGATGCCCAAGAGCTATAGTCAGAAAGGAACTAATCTGATTTCCCAGACTTTTTGGCCACTACGGGGGGCGAGAAAGAAAGTCAATAATCTCTGGAGATTAATTCACCGTAATATCAGTTTGCTCGTAATGGATGTCTACCCTCAGGTTTCACTTGACTATACATTCTGTACATTTGGCTAACAATTTGCACTGCATAAATACCTAATCTATAGAGATTGTATAGGTTCCACTTCCATCTAGCATAATAACTCAGAGCCGAGTGGCGCAGCGGAAGCATGCTGGGCCCATAACCCAGAGGTCGATGGATCGAAACCATCCTCTGCTATCTCTATTGGCAAATCATGTATTCTAGTTCTCAGCACTTAGTAACCACAACGTCAATCTGCTATCGTTCCGATTTCATGATGTTTCCTATTGATGGCAAATACATGTAGTTTATGTCTTTATGGAGTTGTGGCCTCAAATGCCACCACTGCCAACACTGCTTTATAAATATGCCTTATACACATGTATTAGACCACGAACAAGCTATTTAAATCATGATTTACGACTCACTTCACAAACGATAGAAAAGTAGGATGAGTTGGAAACATGGCTTGTATTGAAAGTCATCAACAAACTATTAACTATTAAGTACTTCTTTACAGATTGTGGTAGCGTGGCCGAGCGGTCTAAGGCACTGCGTTCAGGTTGCAGTCTCCCCTGGAGGCGTGGGTTCGAATCCCACCGCTGCCAGTTGAGGTTTTAGGTGCCAATTCCAGTACCGAAACTTCAACACTACCTCACTCCACTGCCGAGTTACCACTAGAGGCATATTATGTGCCTGTGTACATAATCCATCCTCTGCCAAAGCTGTAAACCACCTACCATTCTTTCTGAAGAGTTTAACTCTGGGAACACCAATCACTTTTCCTGACATCCTCCTCAAATGTGCCCTTGTCTGCTTTGCCTGCTTTTAGTTAAGAGCAAAGAGTAGGCATCAGCTAAACACAGTAATACCGGGTAGTGTGGCAGAGTGGTCTAAGGCGCTGGATTAAGGCTCCAGTCTCTCTGGAGGCGTGGGTTCAAATCCCACCACTGCCACAAATGTGCAAACTTGGTTTCACATGTCTGGGACTTCTGCAGATGCCCAAGAGCTATAGTCAGAAAGGAACTAATCTGAGTTCCCAGACTTTTTGGCCACTAGGGGGGGCGAGAAAGAAAGTCAATAATCTCTGGAGATTAATTCACCGTAATATCAGTTTGCTCGTAATGGATGTCTACCCTCAGGTTTCACTTGACTATACATTCTGTACATTTGGCTAACAATTTGCACTGCATAAATACTTAATCTATAGAGATTGTATAGGTTCCACTTCCATCTAGCATAATAACTCAGAGCAGAGTGGCGCAGCGGAAGCATGCTGGGCCCATAACCCAGAGGTAGATGGATCGAAACCATCCTCTGCTATCTCTATTGGCAAATCATGTATTCTAGTTCTCAGCACTTAGTAACCACAACATCAATCTGCTATCGTTCCGATTTCATGATGTTTCCTATTGATGGCAAATACATGTAGTTTATGTCTTTATGGAGTTGTGGCCTCAAATGCCACCACTGCCAACACTGCTTTATAAATATGCCTTATACACATGTATTAGACCACGAACAAGCTATTTAAATCATGATTTACGACTCACTTCACAAACGATAGAAAAGTAGGATGAGTTGGAAACATGGCTTGTATTGAAAGTCATCAACAAACTATTAACTATTAAGTACTTCTTTACAGATTGTGGTAGCGTGGCCGAGCGGTCTAAGGCGCTGCGTTCAGGTCGCAGTCTCCCCTGGAGGCGTGGGTTCGAATCCCACCGCTGCCAGTTGAGGTTTTAGGTGCCAAATTCCAGTACCGAAACTTCAACACTACCTCACTCCACTGCCAAATTACCACTAGAGGCATATTATGTGCCTGTGTACATAATCCATCCTCTGCCAAAGCTGTAAACCACCTACCATTCTTTCTGAAGAGTTTAACTCTGGGAACACCAATCACTTTTCCTGACATCCTCCTCAAATGTGCCCTTGTCTGCTTTGCCTGCTTTTAGTTAAGAGCAAAGAGTAGGCATCAGCTAAACACAGTAATACCGGGTAGTGTGGCCGAG
This sequence comes from Protomyctophum parallelum, assembly GCF_964188405.1. Classification (NCBI taxonomy): domain Eukaryota; kingdom Metazoa; phylum Chordata; class Actinopteri; order Myctophiformes; family Myctophidae; genus Protomyctophum; species Protomyctophum parallelum. Next base: position 51,614,982 of record NC_139697.1, read on the forward strand.
TGGTCTAAGGCGCTGGATTAAGGCTCCAGTCTCTCTGGAGGCGTGGGTTCAAATCCCACCACTGCCACAAATGCGCAAACTTTGGTTTCACATGTCTGGGACTTCTGCAGATGCCCAAGAGCTATAGTCAGAAAGGAACTAATCTGAGTTCCCAGACTTTTTGGCCACTACGGGGGGCGAGAAAGAAAGTCAATAATCTCTGGAGATTAATTCACCGTAATATCAGTTTGCTCGTAATGGATGTCTACCCTCAGGTTTCACTTGACTATACATTCTGTACATTTGGCTAACAATTTGCACTGCATAAATACCTAATCTATAGAGATTGTATAGGTTCCACTTCCATCTAGCATAATAACTCAGAGCAGAGTGGCGCAGCGGAAGCGTGCTGGGCCCATAACCCAGAGGTCGATGGATCGAAACCATCCTCTGCTATCTCTATTGGCAAATCATGCATTCTAGTTCTCAGCACTTACTAACCACAACGTCAATCTGCTATCGTTCCGATTTCATGATGTTTCCTATTGATGGCAAATACATGTAGTTTATGTCTTTATGGAGTTGTGGCCTCAAATGCCACCACTGCCAACACTGCTTTATAAATATGCCTTATACACATGTATTAGACCACGAACAAGCTATTTAAATCATGATTTACGACTCACTTCACAAACGATAGAAAAGTAGGATGAGTTGGAAACATGGCTTGTATTGAAAGTCATCAACAAACTATTAACTATTAAGTACTTCTTTACAAATTTGGTAGCGTGGCCAAGCGGTCTAAGGCGCTGCGTTCAGGTCGCAGTCTCCCCTGGAGGCGTGGGTTCGAATCCCACCGCTGCCAGTTGAGGTTTTAGGTTTCAAATTCCAGTACCGAAACTTCAACACTATGTACCTCACTCCACTGCCGAGTTACCACTAGAGGCATATTATGTGCCTGTGTACATAATCCATCCTCTGCCAAAGCTGTAAACCACCTACCATTCTTTCTGAAGAGTTTAACTCTGGGAACACCAATCACTTTTCCTGACATCCTCCTCAAATGTGCCCTTGTCTGCTTTGCCTGCTTTTAGTTAAGAGCAAAGAGTAGGCATCAGCTAAACACAGTAATACCGGGTAGTGTGGCCGAGTGGTCTAAGGCGCTGGATTAAGGCTCCAGTCTCTCTGGAGGCGTGGGTTCAAATCCCACCACTGCCACAAATGCGCAAACTTTGGTTTCACATGTCTGGGACTTCTGCAGATGCCCAAGAGCTATAGTCAGAAAGGAACTAATCTGAGTTCCCAGACTTTTTGGCCACTACGGGGGGCGAGAAAGAAAGTCAATAATCTCTGGAGATTAATTCACCGTAATATCAGTTTGCTCGTAATGGATGTCTACCCTCAGGTTTCACTTGACTATACATTCTGTACATTTGGCTAACAATTTGCACTGCATAAATACCTAATCTATAGAGATTGTATAGGTTCCACTTCCATCTAGCATAATAACTCAGAGCAGAGTGGCGCAGCGGAAGCGTGCTGGGCCCATAACCCAGAGGTCGATGGATCGAAACCATCCTCTGCTATCTCTATTGGCAAATCATGCATTCTAGTTCTCAGCACTTACTAACCACAACGTCAATCTGCTATCGTTCCGATTTCATGATGTTTCCTATTGATGGCAAATACATGTAGTTTATGTATTTATGGAGTTGTGGCCTCAAATGCCACCACTGCCAACACTGCTTTATAAATATGCCTTATACACATGTATTAGACCACGAACAAGCTATTTAAATCATGATTTACGACTCACTTCACAAACGATAGAAAAGTAGGATGAGTTGGAAACATGGCTTGTATTGAAAGTCATCAACAAACTATTAACTATTAAGTACTTCTTTACAGATTGTGGTAGCGTGGCCAAGCGGTCTAAGGCGCTGCGTTCAGGTCGCAGTCTCCCCTGGAGGCGTGGGTTCGAATCCCACCGCTGCCAGTGGAGGTTTTAGGTTTCAAATTCCAGTACCGAAACTTCAACACTATGTACCTCACTCCACTGCCGAGTTACCACTAGAGGCATATTATGTGCCTGTGTACATAATCCATCCTCTGCCAAAGCTGTAAACCACCTACCATTCTTTCTGAAGAGTTTAACTCTGGGAACACCAATCACTTTTCCTGACATCCTCCTCAAATGTGCCCTTGTCTGCTTTGCCTGCTTTTAGTTAAGAGCAAAGAGTAGGCATCAGCTAAACACAGTAATACCGGGTAGTGTGGCCGAGTGGTCTAAGGCGCTGGATTAAGGCTCCAGTCTCTCTGGAGGCGTGGGTTCAAATCCCACCACTGCCACAAATGCGCAAACTTTGGTTTCACATGTCTGGGACTTCTGCAGATGCCCAAGAGCTATAGTCAGAAAGGAACTAATCTGAGTTCCCAGACTTTTTGGCCACTACGGGGGGCGAGAAAGAAAGTCAATAATCTCTGGAGATTAATTCACCGTAATATCAGTTTGCTCGTAATGGATGTCTACCCTCAGGTTTCACTTGACTATACATTCTGTACATTTGGCTAACAATTTGCACTGCATAAATACCTAATCTATAGAGATTGTATAGGTTCCACTTCCATCTAGCATAATAACTCAGAGCAGAGTGGCGCAGCGGAAGCGTGCTGGGCCCATAACCCAGAGGTCGATGGATCGAAACCATCCTCTGCTATCTCTATTGGCAAATCATGCATTCTAGTTCTCAGCACTTACTAACCACAACGTCAATCTGCTATCGTTCCGATTTCATGATGTTTCCTATTGATGGCAAATACATGTAGTTTATGTATTTATGGAGTTGTGGCCTCAAATGCCACCACTGCCAACACTGCTTTATAAATATGCCTTATACACATGTATTAGACCACGAACAAGCTATTTAAATCATGATTTACGACTCACTTCACAAACGATAGAAAAGTAGGATGAGTTGGAAACATGGCTTGTATTGAAAGTCATCAACAAACTATTAACTATTAAGTACTTCTTTACAGATTGTGGTAGCGTGGCCAAGCGGTCTAAGGCGCTGCGTTCAGGTCGCAGTCTCCCCTGGAGGCGTGGGTTCGAATCCCACCGCTGCCAGTTGAGGTTTTAGGTTTCAAATTCCAGTACCGAAACGTCAACACTATGTACCTCACTCCACTGCCGAGTTACCACTAGAGGCATATTATGTGCCTGTGTACATAATCCATCCTCTGCCAAAGCTGTAAACCACCTACCATTCTTTCTGAAGAGTTTAACTCTGGGAACACCAATCACTTTTCCTGACATCCTCCTCAAATGTGCCCTTGTCTGCTTTGCCTGCTTTTAGTTAAGAGCAAAGAGTAGGCATCAGCTAAACACAGTAATACCGGGTAGTGTGGCCGAGTGGTCTAAGGCGCTGGATTAAGGCTCCAGTCTCTCTGGAGGCGTGGGTTCAAATCCCACCACTGCCACAAATGCGCAAACTTTGGTTTCACATGTCTGGGACTTCTGCAGATGCCCAAGAGCTATAGTCAGAAAGGAACTAATCTGAGTTCCCAGACTTTTTGGCCACTACGGGGGGCGAGAAAGAAAGTCAATAATCTCTGGAGATTAATTCACCGTAATATCAGTTTGCTCGTAATGGATGTCTACCCTCAGGTTTCACTTGACTATACATTCTGTACATTTGGCTAACAATTTGCACTGCATAAATACCTAATCTATAGAGATTGTATAGGTTCCACTTCCATCTAGCATAATAACTCAGAGCAGAGTGGCGCAGCGGAAGCGTGCTGGGCCCATAACCCAGAGGTCGATGGATCGAAACCATCCTCTGCTATCTCTATTGGCAAATCATGCATTCTAGTTCTCAGCACTTACTAACCACAACGTCAATCTGCTATCGTTCCGATTTCATGATGTTTCCTATTGATGGCAAATACATGTAGTTTATGTCTTTATGGAGTTGTGGCCTCAAATGCCACCACTGCCAACACTGCTTTATAAATATGCCTTATACACATGTATTAGACCACGAACAAGCTATTTAAATCATGATTTACGACTCACTTCACAAACGATAGAAAAGTAGGATGAGTTGGAAACATGGCTTGTATTGAAAGTCATCAACAAACTATTAACTATTAAGTACTTCTTTACAGATTGTGGTAGCGTGGCCAAGCGGTCTAAGGCGCTGCGTTCAGGTCGCAGTCTCCCCTGGAGGCGTGGGTTCGAATCCCACCGCTGCCAGTTGAGGTTTTAGGTTTCAAATTCCAGTACCGAAACTTCAACACTATGTACCTCACTCCACTGCCGAGTTACCACTAGAGGCATATTATGTGCCTGTGTACATAATCCATCCTCTGCCAAAGTTGTAAACCACCTACCATTCTTTCTGAAGAGTTTAACTCTGGGAACACCAATCACTTTTCCTGACATCCTCCTCAAATGTGCCCTTGTCTGCTTTGCCTGCTTTTAGTTAAGAGCAAAGAGTAGGCATCAGCTAAACACAGTAATACCGGGTAGTGTGGCCGAGTGGTCTAAGGCGCTGGATTAAGGCTCCAGTCTCTCTGGAGGCGTGGGTTCAAATCCCACCACTGCCACAAATGCGCAAACTTTGGTTTCACATGTCTGGGACTTCTGCAGATGCCCAAGAGCTATAGTCAGAAAGGAACTAATCTGAGTTCCCAGACTTTTTGGCCACTACGGGGGGCGAGAAAGAAAGTCAATAATCTCTGGAGATTAATTCACCGTAATATCAGTTTGCTCGTAATGGATGTCTACCCTCAGGTTTCACTTGACTATACATTCTGTACATTTGGCTAACAATTTGCACTGCATAAATACCTAATCTATAGAGATTGTATAGGTTCCACTTCCATCTAGCATAATAACTCAGAGCAGAGTGGCGCAGCGGAAGCGTGCTGGGCCCATAACCCAGAGGTCGATGGATCGAAACCATCCTCTGCTATCTCTATTGGCAAATCATGCATTCTAGTTCTCAGCACTTACTAACCACAACGTCAATCTGCTATCGTTCCGATTTCATGATGTTTCCTATTGATGGCAAATACATGTAGTTTATGTCTTTATGGAGTTGTGGCCTCAAATGCCACCACTGCCAACACTGCTTTATAAATATGCCTTATACACATGTATTAAACCACGAACAAGCTATTTAAATCATGATTTACGACTCACTTCACAAACGATAGAAAAGTAGGATGAGTTGGAAACATGGCTTGTATTGAAAGTCATCAACAAACTATTAACTATTAAGTACTTCTTTACAGATTGTGGTAGCGTGGCCAAGCGGTCTAAGGCGCTGCGTTCAGGTCGCAGTCTCCCCTGGAGGCGTGGGTTCGAATCCCACCGCTGCCAGTTGAGGTTTTAGGTTTCAAATTCCAGTACCGAAACTTCAACACTATGTACCTCACTCCACTGCCGAGTTACCACTAGAGGCATATTATGTGCCTGTGTACATAATCCATCCTCTGCCAAAGTTGTAAACCACCTACCATTCTTTCTGAAGAGTTTAACTCTGGGAACACCAATCACTTTTCCTGACATCCTCCTCAAATGTGCCCTTGTCTGCTTTGCCTGCTTTTAGTTAAGAGCAAAGAGTAGGCATCAGCTAAACACAGTAATACCGGGTAGTGTGGCCGAGTGGTCTAAGGCGCTGGATTAACACTACGAAGTCTGAAAAAATTTCACTACTACTCAGTCGGCTCACGGTCAGGGGGACCGTGTTTTTGGTGCGATTTGATTGGCCACTCTCTCCCCCACTGATCGTCCCTCTCCAGCTGGAGAAGACATTGTTCAAGCCTGCATCCCATTTCCAACGAATTAAATCATAATATGTTTCTTAACACATGTTTTCACTCCTAAAATGTATAAAACTAATAATACATGTGAAAAATATTTATTTTGCCGTTGCCCGTTACTATATTGCAACATAGCCATGGAAGAGTGTCGCGTTGCTGCCTTTTGTTGTCCTTTTTTTTTCTTCCAGAAGAGCAAAGATCACTTGTCTTTTCTCGTGTGTTATCGATGTAATTAATATATCTGACCCCACGTGATGTACAGACTGCTTGACTAGGCATGTAAACATGACATAATTGTATTAATGTTTAAGTGTAATGATGTTATTGACCGGATTGTCCGTAGTCCTCCAGCCGTTAGCTTACAGTTGCTAATATTATAAGCTAACAACATTACTAAAGCCAATGTATTGCATTAAATGCGGTCTGTCCGCGGTAAATTACTTATACAAGTGAGTCGCGTTATATCTACCTAAATTACCAGCCAAAGTACATTCCAAATAAACAATTATTAGCCACGTTATGTTGTTATATCAGTTTAATTAATAAAAAACATCGCATTTGTCGGCCGTTAGCACTGTGAATTCAACATCCGGTGAGGAGAGGATACGGATCGTGTATGTATTGTGTATGGAAATCGGCGCATACAGACAGATACACGACCGGATGTAAGCCTTGCACACTAAATAGACATTTACATGCTTTCCTGAGAGGGAGAGAGAGAGAAAAAGGAAAGTTTTGACTGACAAAGAGCTGGCGATATTGAGCCTATATGCCAGAACAAATTAATCCACAGCAGCATGCCTACATACGTTCCACGTCGCTTGCAGAAAGAACTGTTCTTTTGACTGACAAAACATTTAGCGGTTCGGGAGGTCTATCTGGTTGGAATTATTTCAAACACTTTATTTTGTATCGCGCGCATCGGCAAGCGTTCTCGCTTCATGGAAAGTAAATGTCGGGTCGTAACCGAGCATTCAATAATAATAATAATAACAATGATAATAATCATTGTATTCCTATTCCTATTATCTTATCAAAATAATAAACAAATTCCAAGTTAATTAATCAGCCAAACGTATATGATTTAATTCGTTGGACATGGAATGCAGGATTGAACAACAACAACAAGAATGCCTTCTGTTTGTGTTCTTTTTTTTTCTCCACTTTCTTTCAATCATAACTCGCTCATTTTTTGCTCATTTAAAAAGATTCAAAATACCATGTAAACTATGGAATTGGGGCTTTCATTTGGTATATAAATCGGTTGTGTAGGCGCTCTCTACGAAACGATATCAAGTGAAAAGGAAATGTCGGGGAATCACCATTAACACCATTATCAAGCAGCGCAAACAAAAGACGAGAGGGGGAGAAAGGGGGACAGTTATATTTAGCCTGTCCAACTACTAGTTACTTTGACCAACAGTATTACAAGCAGCATATAGTTCACATACATGACGAAATACGACATTAGAGTTATATATTGTCCCCCTCTATTATATAGAGGGGGAAACATTATAGGCTACGCAATGTAATTAATATATATTTGATTGATTGTGCCAAATAATCGCCTTTTTCCCTCCACCCCTCTTTACATAACTCGCTTATTTTTTGCTCATGTAAACTACGGAATTCTGGCTTGTGTATGCCCTCTCTACGAAACATATCAAGTTGAAAAGGAAATGGGGCAGCTTGCAGATTAACCATTTTCAGAAAAGTGGTATACATTTAGGCAACAATTAATGTGCTATTGTGCTATTCTCGGCCAATTTTCTACCGATTGTCCTAATTCCAAATATATAATCCGTGAAGTGTACATTTTCATTGGGTGTATAATAATGTATTCATAAGAGAGGGAAGAAAATAAAAAATAAAAGTGAGTGCGTGTAGGCAACAATGACGTCTCCAGCTCCAGAGGTGTGAACGAGTGGTGCGGGGGTGGAGGGATAAAGGGGGAGAGCGGTCGAATGGGCCGATATAGTCAGACTGAGTAAGAGATATATGCCTAAAATCATATTTACAAAACGTTTCAAATGGGGAAAAAAACAGAGATGATTTCAATCGAATATTTAGACAAAGTCATGCAAGGGGAACTTTCTCTGGACTCCATGGGCTGAGAAAATAAACATTGAAATCTCAAATTCGGTCAGAACGGCTGCTCAGACTTCCTAGTGTTAAGGCTCCAGTCTCTCTGGAGGCGTGGGTTCAAATCCCACCACTGCCACAAATGCGCAAACTTTGGTTTCACATGTCTGGGACTTCTGCAGATGCCCAAGAGCTATAGTCAGAAAGGAACTAATCTGAGTTCCCAGACTTTTTGGCCACTACGGGGGGCGAGAAAGAAAGTCAATAATCTCTGGAGATTAATTCACCGTAATATCAGTTTGCTCGTAATGGATGTCTACCCTCAGGTTTCACTTGACTATACATTCTGTACATTTGGCTAACAATTTGCACTGCATAAATACCTAATCTATAGAGATTGTATAGGTTCCACTTCCATCTAGCATAATAACTCAGAGCAGAGTGGCGCAGCGGAAGCGTGCTGGGCCCATAACCCAGAGGTCGATGGATCGAAACCATCCTCTGCTATCTCTATTGGCAAATCATGCATTCTAGTTCTCAGCACTTACTAACCACAACGTCAATCTGCTATCGTTCCGATTTCATGATGTTTCCTATTGATGGCAAATACATGTAGTTTATGTATTTATGGAGTTGTGGCCTCAAATGCCACCACTGCCAACACTGCTTTATAAATATGCCTTATACACATGTATTAGACCACGAACAAGCTATTTAAATCATGATTTACGACTCACTTCACAAACGATAGAAAAGTAGGATGAGTTGGAAACATGGCTTGTATTGAAAGTCATCAACAAACTATTAACTATTAAGTACTTCTTTACAGATTGTGGTAGCGTGGCCAAGCGGTCTAAGGCGCTGCGTTCAGGTCGCAGTCTCCCCTGGAGGCGTGGGTTCGAATCCCACCGCTGCCAGTTGAGGTTTTAGGTTTCAAATTCCAGTACCGAAACTTCAACACTATGTACCTCACTCCACTGCCGAGTTACCACTAGAGGCATATTATGTGCCTGTGTACATAATCCATCCTCTGCCAAAGCTGTAAACCACCTACCATTCTTTCTGAAGAGTTTAACTCTGGGAACACCAATCACTTTTCCTGACATCCTCCTCAAATGTGCCCTTGTCTGCTTTGCCTGCTTTTAGTTAAGAGCAAAGAGTAGGCATCAGCTAAACACAGTAATACCGGGTAGTGTGGCCGAGTGGTCTAAGGCGCTGGATTAAGGCTCCAGTCTCTCTGGAGGCGTGGGTTCAAATCCCACCACTGCCACAAATGCGCAAACTTTGGTTTCACATGTCTGGGACTTCTGCAGATGCCCAAGAGCTATAGTCAGAAAGGAACTAATCTGAGTTCCCAGACTTTTTGGCCACTACGGGGGGCGAGAAAGAAAGTCAATAATCTCTGGAGATTAATTCACCGTAATATCAGTTTGCTCGTAATGGATGTCTACCCTCAGGTTTCACTTGACTATACATTCTGTACATTTGGCTAACAATTTGCACTGCATAAATACCTAATCTATAGAGATTGTATAGGTTCCACTTCCATCTAGCATAATAACTCAGAGCAGAGTGGCGCAGCGGAAGCGTGCTGGGCCCATAACCCAGAGGTCGATGGATCGAAACCATCCTCTGCTATCTCTATTGGCAAATCATGCATTCTAGTTCTCAGCACTTACTAACCACAACGTCAATCTGCTATCGTTCCGATTTCATGATGTTTCCTATTGATGGCAAATACATGTAGTTTATGTCTTTATGGAGTTGTGGCCTCAAATGCCACCACTGCCAACACTGCTTTATAAATATGCCTTATACACATGTATTAGACCACGAACAAGCTATTTAAATCATGATTTACGACTCACTTCACAAACGATAGAAAAGTAGGATGAGTTGGAAACATGGCTTGTATTGAAAGTCATCAACAAACTATTAACTATTAAGTACTTCTTTACAGATTGTGGTAGCGTGGCCAAGAGGTCTAAGGCGCTGCGTTCAGGTCGCAGTCTCCCCTGGAGGCGTGGGTTCGAATCCCACCGCTGCCAGTTGAGGTTTTAGGTTTCAAATTCCAGTACCGAAACTTCAACACTATGTACCTCACTCCACTGCCGAGTTACCACTAGAGGCATATTATGTGCCTGTGTACATAATCCATCCTCTGCCAAAGTTGTAAACCACCTACCATTCTTTCTGAAGAGTTTAACTCTGGGAACACCAATCACTTTTCCTGACATCCTCCTCAAATGTGCCCTTGTCTGCTTTGCCTGCTTTTAGTTAAGAGCAAAGAGTAGGCATCAGCTAAACACAGTAATACCGGGTAGTGTGGCCGAGTGGTCTAAGGCGCTGGATTAAGGCTCCAGTCTCTCTGGAGGCGTGGGTTCAAATCCCACCACTGCCACAAATGCGCAAACTTTGGTTTCACATGTCTGGGACTTCTGCAGATGCCCAAGAGCTATAGTCAGAAAGGAACTAATCTGAGTTCCCAGACTTTTTGGCCACTACGGGGGGCGAGAAAGAAAGTCAATAATCTCTGGAGATTAATTCACCGTAATATCAGTTTGCTCGTAATGGATGTCTACCCTCAGGTTTCACTTGACTATACATTCTGTACATTTGGCTAACAATTTGCACTGCATAAATACCTAATCTATAGAGATTGTATAGGTTCCACTTCCATCTAGCATAATAACTCAGAGCAGAGTGGCGCAGCGGAAGCGTGCTGGGCCCATAACCCAGAGGTCGATGGATCGAAACCATCCTCTGCTATCTCTATTGGCAAATCATGCATTCTAGTTCTCAGCACTTACTAACCACAACGTCAATCTGCTATCGTTCCGATTTCATGATGTTTCCTATTGATGGCAAATACATGTAGTTTATGTCTTTATGGAGTTGTGGCCTCAAATGCCACCACTGCCAACACTGCTTTATAAATATGCCTTATACACATGTATTAAACCACGAACAAGCTATTTAAATCATGATTTACGACTCACTTCACAAACGATAGAAAAGTAGGATGAGTTGGAAACATGGCTTGTATTGAAAGTCATCAACAAACTATTAACTATTAAGTACTTCTTTACAGATTGTGGTAGCGTGGCCAAGCGGTCTAAGGCGCTGCGTTCAGGTCGCAGTCTCCCCTGGAGGCGTGGGTTCGAATCCCACCGCTGCCAGTTGAGGTTTTAGGTTTCAAATTCCAGTACCGAAACTTCAACACTATGTACCTCACTCCACTGCCGAGTTACCACTAGAGGCATATTATGTGCCTGTGTACATAATCCATCCTCTGCCAAAGTTGTAAACCACCTACCATTCTTTCTGAAGAGTTTAACTCTGGGAACACCAATCACTTTTCCTGACATCCTCCTCAAATGTGCCCTTGTCTGCTTTGCCTGCTTTTAGTTAAGAGCAAAGAGTAGGCATCAGCTAAACACAGTAATACCGGGTAGTGTGGCCGAGTGGTCTAAGGCGCTGGATTAAGGCTCCAGTCTCTCTGGAGGCGTGGGTTCAAATCCCACCACTGCCACAAATGCGCAAACTTTGGTTTCACATGTCTGGGACTTCTGCAGATGCCCAAGAGCTATAGTCAGAAAGGAACTAATCTGAGTTCCCAGACTTTTTGGCCACTAGGGGGGGCGAGAAAGAATGTCAATAATCTCTGGAGATTAATTCACTGTAATATCAGTTTGCTCGTAATGGATGTCTACCCTCAGGTTTCACTTGACTATACATTCTGTACATTTGGCTAACAATTTGCACTGCATAAATACCTAATCTATAGAGATTGTATATGTTCCACTTCCATCTAGCATAATAACTCAGAGCAGAGTGGCGCAGCGGAAGCGTGCTGGGCCCATAACCCAGAGGTCGATGGATCGAAACCATCCTCTGCTATCTCTATTGGCAAATCATGTATTCTAGTTCTCAGCACTTAGTAACCACAACGTCAAGCTGCTATCGTTCCGATTTCATGATGTTTCCTATTGATGGCAAATACATGTAGTTTATGTCTTTATGGAGTTGTGGCCTCAAATGCCAGCACTGCCAACACTGCTTTATAAATATGCCTTATACACATGTATTAGACCACGAACAAGCTATTTAAATCATGATTCACGACTCACTTCACAAACGATAGAAAAGTAGGATGAGTTGGAAACATGGCTTGTATTGAAAGTCATCAACAAACTATTAACTATTAAGTACTTCTTTACAGATTGTGGTAGCGTGGCAGAGCGGTCTAAGGCGCTGCGTTCAGGTCGCAGTCTCCCCTGGAGGCGTGGGTTCGAATCCCACCGCTGCCAGTTGAGGTTTTAGGTTTCAAATTCCAGTACCGAAACTTCAACACTATGTACCTCACTCCACTGCCGAGTTACCACTAGAGGCATATTATGTGCCTGTGTACATAATCCATCCTCTGCCAAAGCTGTAAACCACCTACCATTCTTTCTGAAGAGTTTAACTCTGGGAACACCAATCACTTTTCCTGACATCCTCCTCAAATGTGCCCTTGTCTGCTTTGCCTGCTTTTAGTTAAGAGCAAAGAGTAGGCATCAGCTAAACACAGTAATACAGGGTAGTGTGGCCGAGTGGTCTAAGGCGCTGGATTAAGGCTCCAGTCTCTCTGGAGGCGTGGGTTCAAATCCCACCACTGCCACAAATGTGCAAACTTTGGTTTCACATGTCTGGGACTTCTGCAGATGCCCAAGAGCTATAGTCAGAAAGGAACTAATCTGAGTTCCCAGACTTTTTGGCCACTAGGGGGGGGCGAGAAAGAAAGTCAATAATCTCTGGAGATTAATTCACCGTAATATCAGTTTGCTCGTAATGGATGTCTACCCTCAGGTTTCACTTGACTATACATTCTGTACATTTGGCTAACAATTTGCACTGCATAAATACCTAATCTATAGAGATTGTATAGGTTCCACTTCCATCTAGCATAATAACTCAGAGCAGAGTGGCGCAGCGGAAGCGTGCTGGGCCCATAACCCAGAGGTCGATGGATCGAAACCATCCTCTGCTATCTCTATTGGCAAATCATGCATTCTAGTTCTCAGCACTTACTAACCACAACGTCAATCTGCTATCGTTCCGATTTCATGATGTTTCCTATTGATGGCAAATACATGTAGTTTATGTCTTTATGGAGTTGTGGCCTCAAATGCCACCACTGCCAACACTGCTTTATAAATATGCCTTATACACATGTATTAGACCACGAACAAGCTATTTAAATCATGATTTACGACTCACTTCACAAACGATAGAAAAGTAGGATGAGTTGGAAACATGGCTTGTATTGAAAGTAATCAACAAACTATTAACTATTAAGTACTTCTTTACAGATTGTGGTGGCGTGGCCGAGCGGTCTAAGGAGCTGCGTTCAGGTCGCAGTCTCCCCTGGAGGCGTGGGTTCGATTCCCACTGCTGCCAGTTGAGGTTTTAGGTGCCAAATTCCAGTACCGAAACTTCAACACTACCTCACTCCACTGCCGAGTTACCACTAGAGGCATATTATGTGCCTGTGTACATAATCCATCCTCTGCCAAAGCTGTAAACCACCTACCATTCTTTCTGAAGAGTTTAACTCTGGGAACACCAATCACTTTTCCTGACATCCTCCTCAAATGTGCCCTTGTCTGCTTTGCCTGCTTTTAGTGAAGAGCAAAGAGTAGGCATCAGCTAAACACAGTAATACCGGGTAGTGTGGCCGAGTGGTCTAAGGCGCTGGATTAAGGCTCCAGTCTCTCTGGAGGCGTGGGTTCAAATCCCACCACTGCCACAAATGTGCAAACTTTGGTTTCACATGTCTGGGACTTCTGCAGATGCCCAAGAGCTATAGTCAGAAAGCAACTAATCTGAGTTCCCAGACTTTTTGGCCACTAGGGGGGCGAGAAAGAAAGTCAATAATCTCTGGAGATTAATTCACCATAATATCAGTTTGCTCGTAATGGATGTCTACCCTCAGGTTTCACTTGACTATACATTCTGTACATTTGGCTAACAATTTGCACTGCATAAATACCTAATCTATAGAGATTGTATAGGTTCCACTTCCATCTAGCATAATAACTCAGAGCAGAGTGGCGCAGCGGAAGCGTGCTGGGCCCATAACCCAGAGGTCGATGGATCGAAACCATCCTCTGCTATCTCTATTGGCAAATCATGTATTCTAGTTCTCAGCACTTATACTAACCACGTCAATCTGATATCGTTCCGATTTCATGATGTTTCCTATTGATGGCAAATACATGTAGTTTATGTCTTTATGGAGTTGTGGCCTCAAATGCCACCACTGCCAACACTGCTTTATAAATATGCCTTATACACATGTATTAGACCACGAACAAGGTATTTAAATCATGATTTACGACTCACTTCACAAACGATAGAAAAGTAGGATGAGTTGGAAACATGGCTTGTATTGAAAGTCATCAACAAACTATTAACTATTAAGTACTTCTTTACAGATTGTGGTAGCGTGACCGAGCGGTCTAAGGCCCTGTGTTCAGGTCGCAGTCTCCCCTGGAGGCGTGGGTTTGAATCCCACTGCTGCCAGTTGAGGTTTTAGGTGCCAAATTCCAGTACCGAAACTTCAACACTACCTCACTCCACTGCCGAGTTACCACTAGAGGCATATTATGTGCCTGTGTACATAATCCATCCTCTGCCAAAGCTGTAAACCACCTACCATTATTTCTGAAGATTTTAACTCTGGGAACACCAATCACTTTTCCTGACATCCTCCTCAAATGTGCCCTTGTCTGCTTTGCCTGCTTTTAGTTAAGAGCAAAGAGTAGGCATCAGCTAAACACAGTAACACAGGGTAGTGTGGTCGAGTGGTCTAAGGCGCTGGATTAAGGCTCCAGTCTCTCTGGAGGCGTCGGTTCAAATCCCACCACTGCCACAAATGTGCAAACTTTGGTTTCACATGTCTGGGACTTCTGCAGATGCCCAAGAGCTATAGTCAGAAAGGAACTAATCTGAGTTCCCAGACTTTTTGGCCACTAGGGGGGGCGAGAAAGAAAGTCAATAATCTCTGGAGATTAATTCACCGTAATATCAGTTTGCTCGTAATGGATGTCTACCCTCAGGTTTCACTTGACTATACATTCTGTACATTTGGCTAACAATTTGCACTGCATAAATACCTAATCTATAGAGATTGTATAGGTTCCACTTCCATCTAGCATAATAACTCAGAGCAGAGTGGCGCAGCGGAAGCGTGCTGGGCCCATAACCCAGAGGTCGATGGATCGAAACCATCCTCTGCTATCTCTAATGGCAAATCATGTATTCTAGTTCTCAGCACTTACTAACCACAACGTCAATCTGCTATCGTTCCGATTTCATGATTTTTTCTATTGATGGCAAATACATGTAGTTTATGTCTTTATGGAGTTGTGGCCTCAAATGCCACCACTGCCAACACTGCTTTATAAATATGCCTTATACACATGTATTAGACCACGAACAAGCTATTTAAATCATGATTTACGACTCACTTCACAAACGATAGAAAAGTAGGATGAGTTGGAAACATGGCTTGTATTGAAAGTCATCAACAAACTATTAAGTACTTCTTTACAGATTGTGGTAGCGTGGCCGGGCGGTCTAAGTTGCTGCGTTCAGGTCGCAGTCTCCCCTGGAGGCGTGGGTTCGAATCCCACAGATGCCAGTTGAGGTTTTAGGTGCCAAATTCCAGTACCGAAACTTCTCCACTGCCGAGTTACCACTAGAGGCATATTATGTGCCTGTGTACATAATCCATCCTCTGCCAAAGCTGTAAACCACCTACCATTTTTTCTGAAGAGTTTAACTCTGGGAACACCAATCACTTTTCCTGACATCCTCCTCAAATGTGCCCTTGTCTGCTTTGCCTGCTTTTAGTTAAGAGCAAAGAGTAGGCATCAGCTAAACACAGCATTACTGGATATTATGGCCGAGTGGTCTAAGGCACTGGATTTAGGCTCCAGTTTCTCTGAAGGCGTGGGTTCAAATCCCACCACTGCCACAAATGTGCAAACTTTGGTTTCACATGTCTGGGACTTCTGCAGATGCCCAAGAGCTAGTCAGAAAGGAACTAACCTGAGTCCCTAGACTTTTTGGCCACTAGGGGGGCAAGAAAGAAAGTCACTAATCTCTGGAGATGAATTCACCGTAATATCAGTTTGGTATTCTAGTTCTCAGCACTTACTAACAACAACATTCTGATTAGGGTTAGGGATGGGGGTTCTTGACATGAAAAAGGTTTGAGAACCACTGACATAGAAACATAAGTTTCTGAAAACTTTAAGAATTTAGAAGACATTTGTAGAAGTCAGGTCTAAATGGGTTAAGTAAAAGTATAAATACTGCAATGTAGACGTACTCCGTTACAGGTAGAAGTCCCGTATTCAAAGTGTGCTCGAGTAAAAGTACAACCGTACTGGCATCAAAATGTAGGCTTGAAGTACTAAAAGTAAAAGTATAGTCATATTGCAGAATGGCCCATGTATGGAATGTGTACAATATAGCCGATCTACAAGCAATGAGTTGCATCGCAACGTATTGTGAGCTGGTAGATCGGCTATTTGCCGAAATGTACAAAATGCACAAAAGATTATACACATGAGCTTATATAGACAAACATATCACACCCATGTGAAGTGAGGGGTGCTAATATATTAAAGTCTAACTCATGTTGATTAGGTGATGTAATGGTGATGTAAAACAAACGGTGCAAACAAACATTATGACGTACATTTTCCCTTCATTGTCAATGGCGTTTACAAAACAAACATTGAACTAAAGACAAACATTAAACCGTTGTGTTCCTATAGGAGGGGCTAGTGCCAAAATGTCCTCTCAGTATAGGGTTGTGTAGCATGGAATGGCCTTCCTCTGCGTATAAGGGATTGTGCTACATTTACATCTTTTAAATTCAATCTGAAGAAATGGTTGCTTGAAAATCAAAGCTGCAACCATTCATGATTATTTTAGGTGTATTTTTTTTATACTGTGTTCCCTATGTAATGTTATGTAAATGTATTCCACTGTTTTTCTGTCTGTTTTCCGTTTTGTGTTTCTTGTGAGGACTGCGGATGAAAATTAGCAACTGTGCTATATCCGGTGTATGTGACGTCCATTAATATGCATTGTCCTGTCCAAATAAACCAATAAAGTAAAAGTAAAACATTGGGAGTAAAAAATAAATTTGAAAAAATGAAGGTTTTTTGAGCCAATGAAAATTGCAGTTTTATGAAAATTCTTCTTCTGCCCTTAATACATCCATGAGATTTACAAAATATATTGATATAAATTATTTTAAGCCTATAGAATCCAACCATTTAAGATCCTGGTGAATCACGACCATATATATAACACCTTTGATTCTGAAAAACCTTTCCATTTTGAACAATGTGACAAGAGCTTCTCCCAGATTCTACGCTGACAAGACACCAGTGTCTACACACCGGAGAAAGACCATATTGCTGTAAACAGTGTTACAAGAGTTTCATTGATATAGGTTGTTTGCGGACACACCTACGTATCCACACTGGAGAAAAACCTTACCACTGCAAACATTGTGACAAGAGTTTCAGTCAGTCAGGTACTCTGCAGGCACACTAGCGTCGTCTCCACCAGTGTTTATTTCGTCGACTAAGACGAAAAATGTTCGTTGACTACCTTTATTCACTGATGAAAACTAAATGGAAACTAAAGGAAAACTAAGCTATGATGACTAAAACTAAGACTAACTATAGCAATATATTTCCAGTATAATTCTGGGTGCCTGCCATGCAATGGCAGAAACACAGGTTGAAATCCGCAACACATACTTAATCGTCGTCGTAATCAATACGCGAAACTTTGACCTCTATGGCCGGCCGCACGGTTTACCAAAGCCCCACAATATATACATTGAAACGTGCGGCTCGGCCGGGAATGGTGTGCTTGTGCTTTTCTTTCCGTTTCGGGTTACCGTGCCGACGTAATTCGCAATAAACGATGCGAAAAATGCCCCATGCAAAGTCAATGGGGAAACGCGGGTAAAAACAGAAAACGACACGTTACTTTGGAGCCACATTACTCTGGCATACTGTTACGTAGAAACACCTCAAACAGCACACGAGGCCATCGACTTTGTCGTGGTTCAGACGGAATTCGAATATGTTGCACGGTTTGCCCGCTATCGCAGTTCAAAGTGTGTGTGGTCTGAGCAAAAATCTCGACTTAGAGTGTCGCACGGCCAGAGAGAGCGGGTCAGAGGGACAAGACACTGTGAAGACTGTAGCGAAATTCTCCGAACAAATCGTCCTCACGGCCAAAATATTAACTTTACACGCATGGGTTTCGGTAATTTTGTAGCCACACTCGTCCTCTTTCACCCAATGTCAGATTCATACGGTACGTGAAATACAGCCCTGAAAGCGACAGGTGTACCATCATAATGTGTCATACAACTGTTAAATGCCTGAATGAGTCAGCAATTTTTTCATCACAAACACAATGTCTTAACTCGCTCTCATAACCACGTTATTTATCGTACCAATACCACGATCGCACACGGCGTACCTCAATGTCTCGGGTCACTCACGGCGAAAACAAAAATCGCATTTGACGTTTACTTTTTGCGATAGAGCAAACATACAGACATACGTTCTCTCACTGAGTCAGTGTGGTTTTAACTTTCAATAGTGTTTGCATTCGCATAGACTAGCCCTAGCCCAGGTGAAATTGATACTTTGTTAATGATTCAAGGTCAAGTTGACCACCTCTCAAACACGCGCACACACGAACGCACATGCACGCACATGCACACATGTGCACGCACACACACACATTGAAAGTCAATGGAGAAAATCGGGGAAACACGTAACTCTGTCATTTCTCGACCGTTTCAGAAGCAGGGCGGCTCGCCGGAACCGGGCCGCCCCCCCTGAATGAAACCAAATGGACCCTTACAGCTCAGACATCTTAGCATTAGCATGTTAGCATTAGCATGTTAGCATTAGCATATTAGCATGTTAGCATTAGCATGTTAGCATGATAGCATTAGCATGTTAGCATTTTAACATTAGCATGTTAGCATGATATCATTAGCATGTTAGCATTAGCATGTTAGCATTAGCATGTTAGCATGATAGCATTAGCATGTTAGCATGTTAGCATGATATCATTAGCATGTTAGCATTAGCATGTTAGCATTAGCATGTTAGCATTAGCATGTTAGCATGATATCATGTTAGCATTAGCATGTTAGCATTAAAATGTTAGCATGCTAGCATGTTAGTATTAGCATGTTAGCATGCATTAGAATGTTGGTGGCAACGTAATGCGCAATAAACTAAGACAACATACCTAATTGAAAGTCAATGGGGAGACCTGGCTCACATGTAACCAAATGGACCCTTCTGAGAGGCTAAATGTCATCAAATGGTGGTCCGTGGCTCAAATGCTGCACAGACTTGGCGAGCTTCAGGCACCCAGAAAAAAATCTTGAAATTTTGTTTCTAGTTTATTAATTTAAGTTCAAGACTAAAGGCTAATAAAACTTCAACTTTTTATTGAACAATATTGCTCACTCCTTTGCAGATGTAGGCTAGTGTTTCGCAAGTAGCAAGGATGGGCTGAAGCCTATGCACGTGCCTGATACAAATAATATTAAGAGACCATCACTGCGTCAAATGTAATTCAAAAAAATATAATTTTACAGAAAATATACAATATTCAAAATTGTCTATATCTAAGAAAGGATTAGAAACTAGAAACAAAATTTCAAGAAATTTTACTGGGTGCCTGAAGCTCGCCAAGTCTGTGCAGCATTTGAGCCACGGACCACCATTTGATGACATTTAGCCTCTCAGAAGGGTCCATTTGGTTACATGTGAGCCAGGTCTCCCCATTGACTTTCAATGAGGTATTTTGTCTTAGTTCATTGCGCATTACGTTGCCACCAACATTATAATGCTAACATGCTAACATGCTAATACTAACATGCTAACATGCTAGCATGCTAACATTTTAATGCTAACATGTTAATGCTATCATGCTAACATGCTAATGCTATCATGCTAACATTATAATGCTAACATGCTAACATGCTAATGCTATCATGCTAACATGCTAATGCTATCATGCTAACATTATATTGCTAACATGCTAATGCTATCATGCTAATGCTAACATGCTAACATGCTAATGCTAACATGCTAATGCTAACATGCTAATGCTATCATGCTAATGTTAACATGCTAACATGCTAATGCTAATATGCTAACATGCTAACATGCTAATGTTAACATGCTAACATGCTAATGCTAACATGCTAATGCTATCATGCTAACATGCTAATGCTAAAATGATAACAGGCTAATGTTAACATGCTAATGCCAATATGCTAACATGCTAACATGCTAATGCTTACATGCTAATGCTATCATGTTAACATGCTAATGCTAACAAGCTAATGCTAACATGCTAACATGCTAATGCTAACATGCTAATGCTAACATGCTAATGCTAACATGCTAATGCTAACATTCTAATGCTAACATGCTTTTGTGTTTGTGTTTGTGATGAAAAAACTGCTGACTCATTCATGCATTTAACATGGAGTTGTATGACACATTATGATGGTACACCTGTCGCTTTCAGGGCTGTAGTTCACGTACCGTATGAATCTGGGCTGTGGTTGTGACATTGGGTGAAAGAGGACGAGTGTGGCTACAAAATTACCGAAACCCATGCGTGTAAAGTTAATATTTTGGCTGTGAGGACGATTTGTTCGGAGAATTTCGCTACAGTCTTCAGATTGGCTTCTCCCTCTGACCCGCTCTCTCTCTGGCCGTGCGACACTGAGAGTCGAGATTTTTGCTCAGACCACACACACTTTGAACTGCGATAGCGGGCAAACCGTGCAACGTATTCGAATTCCGTGTTTCTACGTAACAGTATGCCAGAGCAATGTGGCTCCAAAGTAACGTGTCATTTTCTGTTTTTATCCGCGTTTCCCCATTGACTTTGCATGGGGCATTTTCCGCGTCGTTTATTGCGAATTACGTCGGCACGGTAACCCGAAACGGAAAGAAAAGCACAAGCACACCATTCCCGGCCGAGCCGCACGTTTCAATGTATATATTGTGGGGCTTTGGTAAACCGTGCGGCCGGCCGTAGACGTCAAAGTTTCATGTCTTGACGATTATAATTCTGGGTGCCTGCCATGCAATGGCAGAAACACAGGTTGAAATCCGCAACCAATACTTAAAAACAAAATTTCAAGAAATTTTACTGGGTGCCTGAAGCTCGCCAAGACTGTGCAGCATTTGAGCCACGGACCACCATTTGATGACATTTAGCCTCTCAGAAGGGTCCATATGGTTACATGTGAGCCAGGTCTCCCCATTGACTTTCAATTTATTTATTGCGCATTACGTTGCCACCAACATTCTAATGCTAACATGCTAACATGCTAATGCTAACATGCTAATGCTATCATGCTAACATGCTAATGCTAACATGCTAATGCTAACATGCTAATGCTAACATGCTAATGCTATCATGCTAACATGCTAATGCTAACATGCTAATGCTAACATGATATCATGCTAACGCTAACATGCTAATGCTATCATGCTAACATGCTAATGTTAACATGCTAATGCTAACATGCTAATGCTATCATGCTAACATGCTAATGCTATCATGCTAACATGCTAATGCTAACATGCTAATGCTATCATGCTAACATGCTAATGCTAACATGCTAACATGCTAATGCTAACATGATATCATGCTAACGCTAACATGCTAATGCTATCATGCTAACATGCTAATGCTAACATGCTAATGATATCATGCTAACATGCTAATGCTAACATGCTAATGCTATCATGCTAACATGCTAATGCTAACATGCTAACATGCTAACATGCTAATGCTAACATGTTAACATGCTAACATGCTAATGCTAATATGCTAACATGCTAATGCTAAGATGTCTGAGCTGTAAGGGTCCATTTGGTTTCGTTCAGGGGGGCGGCCCGGTTCCGGCGAGCCGCCTTGCTTCTGAAACGGTCGAGAAATGACAGAGTTACGTGTTTCCCCGATTTTCTCCATTGACTTTCAATGTGTGTGTGTGCGTGCACATGTGTGCATGTGCGTGCATGTGCGTTCGTGTGTGCGCGTGTTTGAGAGGTGGTCAACTTGACCTTGAATCATTAACAAAGTATCAATTTCACCTGGGCTAGGGCTAGTCTATGCGAATGCAAACACTATTGAAAGTTAAAACCACACTGACTCAGTGAGAGAACGTATGTCCGAACAAATTGCTCTATCGCAAAAAGTAAACGTCAAATGCGATTTTTGTTTTCGCCGTGAGTGACCCGAGACATTGAGGTACGCCGTGTGCGATCGTGGTGTTGGTACGATAAAGAACGTGGTTATGAGAGCGAGTTAAGAAATTCTGTTTGTGATGAAAAAATTGCTGACTCATTCATACATTTAATATGGAGTTGTATGACACATTATGATGGTACACCTGTCGCTTTCAGGGCTGTAGTTCACGTTCCGTATGAATCTGGGCAGTGGTTGTGACATTGGGTGAAAGAGGACGAGTGTGGCTACAAAATTACCGAAACCCATGCGTGTAAAGTTAATATTTTGGCCGTGATGACGATTTGTTCGGAGAATTTCGCTACAGTCTTCACAATGTCTTGTCCCTCTGACCCGCTCTCTCTCTGGCCGTGCGACACTCTAAATCGAGATTTTTGCTCAGACCACACACACTTTGAACTGCGGTAGCGGGCAAACCGTGCAACGTATTCGAATTCCGTCTGAACCACAACAAAGTCGATGGCCTCGTGTGCTGTTTGAGGTTTAAATCGTGTTTCTACGTAACATTATGCCAGAGCAATGTGGCTCCAAAGTAACGTGTCGTTTTCTGTTTTTACCCGCGTTTCCCCATTGACTTTGCATGGGGCATTTTTCGCGTCGTTTATTTCGAATTACGTCGGCACGGTAACCCCAAACGGAAAGAAAAGCACAAGCACACCATTCCCGGCCGAGCCGCACGTTTCGATGTATATATTGTGGGGCTTTGGTAAACCGTGCGGCCGGCCATAGAGGTCAAAGTTTCGGAACATATATTACGATAATTATTAAGTATGTGTTGCGGATTTCAACCTGTGTTTCTGCCATTGCATGGCAGGCACCCAGAATTAATATTCACAATATGGAACAGTGTCAAAATAAATGTAATGACTCAAATCCTACTGCTTGGCAGGGGGGGGGGGTGTCACCATTATATATATATATATATATATATATATATATATATATATATATATATATATATATATATATATATATGGGTGGGTGACGTGACATGGTGTCCCTGGCCGTCCTCAGTGTCACTCATGTATAAATAAAACATATATTTGTCAAAAACCTTCTGAATATTGTGCAGGACATTATGCTTCATGTGAACATACTCAAGATTAAAACATTTAATTCCTCATTTCTTCAGAATTTTCAACCAAACACAGCAAAAATCATATGGTGCGACTGTCCCGGCCTTGTTTCTCAAAGTAGGAACTTAAATAAAACTAAGGAAAAAAATGTTAAAATTATTTTAAAAATTCCATAAATATAATATAGATGTCTATTTGTGAGCCTAATCTTTTCAAAGTCCAAGCATAATGTTTTCAGTAATTTCTGATCAAAGATATTTTGTCCCCCAAACCAAAATCATATTGTGTGGCACCATTTTGGGACATTTCAACAGGCAATTGTTTGGACACCCATTGGGATAGAGAGGTACTTCTTCAGTAAGGCTGTTCATCACTTGCATTACAATAGCATGACAGGTGTCTGTGGTGAATTATCATGTTAACATTTTCATGAAATACGATCTTGTTGGAACGCTGACCAATGCGACTCTTCCAAGTGTCTGTGGGTGTGACACCTTTTTCATTAAAAAAGCTAAAGGTATTAGATTTTTTGGTCATCATTACATGTAAATCTATGTTGCTTTGTTATAGCTAGCATGTTGTTAGCATGCTAATGTGTAGCTAGTAGCCTCAATGTTATGTTAAGTGCAGAAAACGTAATATGGTGTGACACTTTATCATAATGGTGTGACTGTTTTCCTGTCACGCCATATGACATTTTTGTCACACCATATGATACAAACTGTATTTTCCTACAGATATAACAATGAATAACAAATTCCCATGCTTCTTTTGTCCATTTAAACATTTGTTTTAAACATTTTCACCTAAAATTTGCAACTATCCACAATAAATTGTGTTTAATTTAGTTTTATTCAGTCATTGCCATGTTATTCAATGTTAAAGCAATTTTCCTGTTGCTGTTTTTCCTGAGTAATTGTTAAATCAATCTGTAAAGTTCAGTTCTCACTAATAAGTATGTTAAAACACAGTTTGCTTTGAAAAATGAAGATATGATCATACGGCGTGACACTAAATCATCTGGTGTGACGTTCCAAATAGTGAAAAAAATCATACCTTTATTAATGATGAAACCATTAATGTTCATGGATTACATAGCAAGTAGTCTAAGGAAGAGTCACAAATATTTGCGTAATTTTAGAGAACGTTTTGTCACAATAAATACAAAATATATTGAAAGACCGATAACATGGGCCTCACATTGAGTGTTGATTACGGAAATATATACAGATTTAATACATTTTCACAAAACTATAGCGGATCACAGGTTAGTTATGATAAAGGACTTTGATAAAGTACAACAAAGTGCTGAATAAATTCTGATTCCAATAAAATATCAAAAAACAAATATGTTTCCATAAAGATGAGTGAGTAGAACAAAAGTAAATCATTTTTATTCCTGTATTTAATTAAGGTTTTTAAAAAACACTTTTTTGGGGTGTCACTGTCACTGTCACGTCACTATATATATATATATATATATATATATATATATAATTATTATTATTTTTGGCCTATGGTCCCTTTTTGTAGTTGTCTGTTTTCCAGAAATGCAATTTAGTTTTAAGGGGCCACGCCGAAGTCCCTGGACCCTTAAAAACTCAATTGCATTTCTGGCTTAACCGTGGAGTCGGTTTTCGTGAAACCTGGCAATGGTAGACAAGTATGTGAAACGGTGAGAACGCAAAGCCCACGGCCATTGGCCAAAGGGTGACGCTATAGCACTCAATCGAAAATGCAAACTTTGAACAGGTATAGCTCCGTTTGACCGTCAACAATAAAACTTGGATAGACATATGTGTCTCCTCATGTCGAACAACTTTCGTGTTCTGCCTTTTGACCTCTGACCCTGGCTAGCAGTAGATGGCAAACCGGAAGTCATTTTAGTGGACGGGAGCAGGACGGTAAACGGAACGTCCAGCAGGTTTTGCTGTTTGCCATCTACCGCTTGCCTGATTCCATGTAAATGGTGAATGCATTAGATCAGTGAAGACCACCCATTATTTTGAATTATACATACACAGCGCTCCAGGTCAAACCATGCAGTTGTTTTTCACGAAATGTGGCAATATGGCTATGTCACCCTGCTTAGAGACAAAGACCACAACCATTGGCCAAAGGGTGGCGCTATAGCACTCAATTGAAAAACAGGCCATGAACTGCCAGCTCATGAACCGCCAGTAATTGCGAATGCACTGAGCACTAACTATGAGACCCTGCAGATCATGTCTGTGTGTGTGTCTGTCTGTCCCGCTGTGACACCACCCGCCCGCCACCAGAGGGCGCAGCTGTAGTACACACACACACACACACACACACACAAACAACCACACACACACACACACACACACACACACACACACACACACACACACACACACACAGTAGAACACTTAAAAAATAAACTAAAAAATACTAACTAAAACCAAACCATTTAAACCATTTAAACACTTTAACCATAATTGTAAAAGCCGTTAGATTGTTGGCAGATCTACAAGCTCACGAGCTTGTAGATTTGCTATTTGTGAAAATGTGGCCCAAACACAGTCAACGTTTTAACTAAAATCTGCGAGGATTTAGAAGACATTTTGTAGAATCAGTTCTCAAGTTTGATTTCTTAAGTCTACAAAACACCAAGTCTATTCTGTGTGGAGTAGTTATGTTAGTTATATAGGCCCAGTAATGTTGCAATAACAATTACACAGCAATAAACAGAACACATAATAGGCACGCAATATTTGTTAAACTTTTCAGGGGGAAAAAAAGTAATAACTTAAACTCCATTCACATTTCAAAACCAAACTTTTATCCCGGTATAGCAGGCCTGAGACTCCGATGGGTGCAGGCCAGGCTGAGTCTCTGGTGCAGGAGTGCCCACACTTTTACTTGAGAGCTACTTTCAAAATGGCATGACATTTTGAAGGTGGTAATGTATAATCATATGAGAATCGTGATCTCAATTCTTGGAGGGAAATCGAGATTCACCTTTGAGCAATAAATCGTGCAGCATCAAGAGTCCATTTGGAAACCCCTATAGCGGTGGGTTTAAACCATTTTCATGCCAAGGTTATTCAGCATTTGAGCCACGGACCGACGTTTGATGAGCTTTATGAAGCCTGACTGGTGGTGGCCTCCAGCAGAAGTTCCAGAAGGCGCCCTGTCCCCAGGTTCCCGTCACTGCCGACACTGAAGCCCACGATCCCCCACAATGAGTCCTGAGTGCCTGCTGTGTCCACGGTCACCCTCTCTTGCTTCATGGTCGAATTTCATGACTGCATCTGCAAAGTAAAAAAAAATACAATGAAAAAAGTGCAGTCAACTTTTTCTGCAAAACATAATTGCCTGTACATCCACTAGTTTAATACAAAACCATCTCCCTTCTACACCTCAGTCATTTAAAATGTCATGATGGTAACAAATTAACAATGGTACACAGTTACACATTACAAACTTGAGGCAAGAGAGCTTGTAGATCGGCTATTTTCAGCAGGATCCAAAGGCCAATATATACAGAAGTTACACAAAATGTTGTTGTTGCCATGATGTAACTGGAGTAGAAACCAGTTCAGGGCGGTAGAGAACGCAGGGTTCCAGTCTTTAGAGAGTTTAGAGACAGGAAAAGACAAAGATACAAAATTGAAATTTGTTTTCAGTAAAAAACGTGTACCTGCATGGCAATGCTCATTCACTGCATCTGCACCTGTAATATAATAACAAAAACAGTCTGTTTTAAACATTAGCCTACTATGTGATGTATTTTACATTTGCAAAATAAAGATTAAAATTAGCATTGATATTTAAGTCCACAGTCATCACAATAGGCCTATACTTACTTTAGAAAATGCCTTTCATGGTGCAAGAGTGGAACAAATGACAAAAAATGTGATTTACAGCAAAAATGCTGTTTATGTAGCCTACACAAGCAACATATCAAATCTTATCTAATTCGAATAATTGTGGACTTTTATCAACATAAGAAGACGTTAGAAAAGAACATCATGATACATTATTATTGTTCGCTACTAAACCATTTTACTTACTTCTGATATATTGTTTTGTTTCCCCCAGCCTCCACCGTCTGGGTCTTTCTGGAACCATCTTATTTGTCTGTAAAATGAAATAATATAAAACACGTCCATAACGCTTAATTAAGCTGGCCACCACCAGCTTTCTCTTTCTTTCCAACGGAGCTAGATGTTTTTAAGCATGTTAAAATAGCATGAATTATACGTTTGCTAACCCCGTCCAAACAATAGATTAGCTAGCTAGCTAGCTAGCTAGCTAGTGTCGTATATTAAAATACCATACAGGAGAGAAATGTGCACGGCAAACAGACGAGATGATGTTCCAAGATGTTGTTTATTCAGAGTCCACAGCGCAGCAGCAAAACATAGGTCCGACGGCCTTCGCCGTCGGAGAGAATGACCCAGTTTACATTGAAATCCAACTGCTTTTCACAGAGTCACAAATACACATTGTTCCAGACTGGCATTTGGCTCCTCCCTGGAAGGTAAATTACTGTAGGCCTTGATCCATTGATCAACCATATGGCAACACGAATTATATTGTTACACAAATTGCAGCAGGAACATACAGTACACCGTAAACAAACCATCTCGACACCCTGCTTTTGAATGACAAAGGCAGGCCTTGTATAGACAGAGTGACTGCAGATAATTAAGACAGACAGAATAGGCCTTTACTTTTGTAAACTGTACATTTGCACAAGAACATGGGTTATTGCCTAGAATTATTGATTCCTAGATACGACACATCCCCCCTTTCAGCAGACTTACCGTCTGCTGAATACAAAATGTGGAACAATAAGTATCTTAGACCCCCCTTGACCCTCAGCTGGACAATACATTCAAGAAACCAAAAATAACAGCATTACAGTACAGACCTTCCCCAAAAAATGGTTTTCAAACAGACATTCAAGATTACTTGCCATAAATTATTTTCATTACAGTGGGTATACAATTTCGGATCAGTGGAGAATTCTCTTTGTGTTACTTCAAACTCTTATGGCTAAAAATGTTACAGGACAATGAACCATCTCACAGGGACCTCTCTTCTCGAGATCCACATGAAAACCAATATCTCAGCTCGTACGTCTATGCGCACAAACAAAGAAAAATAAGAAACTCGCATTTTAAGTCCTAAACACTAGGAGCTAGGCAAAACACTAGGAACATGGAAAACACTAGGAACAAAAAACCACTGACAACATTTTACGAACGAACAAGGAACTGCACACACAAGGGCAAACTTATAGACAAGGGATAACTAGACACAGGTGAACACCACAGACAAATCAACACAGGGATTGGCTGGGAGACTAATAAGACACAGGAGGAAACACTGGCAATCACAGGACTAGTGAGACAAGACAGGAACAGAACTACAGGGGCAGACAGGAAGGCACAAAACAAGACTACAAAATAACAGTTCACAGTGTAAAGCAAAACTGCAACTAAGAAACAAGGAATAATACAGAGTACAACATCACAGTAACAACGTAAAACACTAACTAACTAAAACCATGAAACCAGGGTACACAAATAACATAACACAAGTCACAGACTGTGACAGTGCCTCCCCCTCAAGGGATGGCTTCCAGACATCCCTAAAACATAGCCCAATACATCGAGCAGGGTGGACGGTGGGGGTCTGTAAGGAGGGGCACTGGGACACGGGACCAGGGGCTAAAAAAATAAAACTGGGGCACAGGACTAAACACTGACTGGCAGGGGCTGGGCAGGGCAAAAACAGTCAAAACAAAAACTACACAGGGAATCACATGGACAGGCAGGCGGGCAAACACACAGACAACAGGTGGGACAAACCAAGGGACAGACAGATCAACTGACAGACAATCAGGCAGGCAGACAGACATGATGTTTGACACAATAGGCGGGTAAAGGGGTCAGAAGGGCGACAGGAGGACTGGGGGGTCGAAAGACGGACAAACAGACAGGCATTCACACTAGCAGACAAGCATACAGACAGACAGGCGGACAGACAGAGACTAACGGGACTAACGGGCTGGTAGGTGGGACAGAGTGGAACAGAGGGGGCCGGGGACTGGACGTAGCCTGGGGAAACTGAGGGCCTGAGACATGGGGGACAAAGGGGCTGGCAGACGGAGAAAGGGAGCTACGCTGGGGAACTGGAGTAGAAGGGCATGGAGACAGGGGAACCTGGGGACAAGGAGACACAGTCACTGGGAGCAAGGAACGGGGGTCAGGTGGCTGAAGAACACCCCTGGGGTCCCGCGGCTGGAGTGCTGGCCCGGGGGCCAGCTGCTGGGGACGGCCGACGGGGGAGTCACACTAGGCAGCAGAGGCTCGTGGGCGCTGGGCAGCAGAGGCTCGTGGGCGCTGGGCAGCAGAGGCTCGTGGGCGCTGGGCAGCAGAGGCTCGTGGGCGCTGGGCAGCTGAGGCTCGTGGGCGCTGGGCAGCGAGGAGCATTGATGGCGGCGTGAGCCGTGACGACCACGCCCCCTCGCCCAGTTCCCCCTGA
Organism: Protomyctophum parallelum; assembly: GCF_964188405.1. Lineage (NCBI taxonomy): Eukaryota > Metazoa > Chordata > Actinopteri > Myctophiformes > Myctophidae > Protomyctophum > Protomyctophum parallelum. The sequence goes on from NC_139697.1 coordinate 51,644,858, forward strand.
AAACGGCCAAGCGAGACCCAATGTATGGGTCCGAGGCTGAAACTGTCTCAGCATAGGCCGGCTCAGGGAATGCAAGGTCAACAGGGGCATCTGGACAGACAGGCTGGAGGCCTACAAACCCCAGCCCGATTGACTGGATTGCAGGCTGGTGAGCAGATTGTTGGGAAGCAGGCTGGGAAACACGAGCAGACTGAGGACGGCCAACATTATATTCCCACCTGGTTTTTGCCACCAGTCTGGCAAAATCAGGGTCCGTCTTCCAGTAGACGGCAAGGGAATTCAGGAATTCTGGGTCCTCATAAAAGTCTTCCCTTGTTACACCAAAATCGTCCCATGAAAATGGTAGGCAGGGCTGTTGACTATCTGCCATGGCAGATGGCTTCCTCAATTTACTCAAAATGGGCATTTTACTCCAAATGCAAAAGACAAAAAGCAAATCTCTGTCCGCTGGGTCCAATATGGTTCGTTCGTACTGTCACGGTTCAGGACAGGCAGGTGTTGGACCCAAGTGCAGACAAAGGCAGAGGACAGGCAGGTCGAATGCAAGGGGGGTTTATTAACCAAAAACAGGAACATACACTGGAGTACGAGGAGAGCAAGGCAAAAACACTATGAGCTATAGTTGGGTCATCTGAAGAAGTTCCGTGACCGTGGAGAGCAAACCTTTGTTTCGCAATGGATTTGTCATCTATGAAGGTATATAAAAAAAATGAGCGGGGGTGTACTTCGCAAAAAGGTGGGGAAAATCTTTGAGAGCCACAAATTCAAAATGGCAGCCCTCAGCCATACTAAAAATTAACTTTTCAATGGTTTGGCCTACAATGCTGCACAGTACATGATTTCTGACATTAATTGGGTCAGGGAATTCATAATTGATGTCATTTTATTGATTTGACCAATTTTACACCTTCAAATTCAAGATGGCTGCCGATTTTTAGCTCCAAAAGGTCAATTTTTCAAAATCGTCAGAAACACTTTATTTTACGCTTGAATGAAAGATATTCTCATGTTGAGTTAAGTTATGAACAGTACAATTACTAGTAGGCCTACACAGGGGAGAGGCAAGCTGACATGGTCACCCCGGTTCACTTCGATAATGTCATTAGCCCTGGCTGCAGTTTCCACCAGTTGTCCACACTCTGCAGTGGTCATTGACATTTTTTCTTTCTAAAAAAGGCTCCATGCTAAAGAGAGGTCATTTGACTGTTCTTTGACTGACCTATCGCCCTTGACCTGTCCGGTTGTCCGGAGTCACCTCCTACCGGCATAGCTCTCAGAGTTCAATGAGGTACACAAGCTCCCTTACCACGACAAGGTGAACAGTCACAAGGGAGTTTTTGTTTTTTTAAGGAAAACAAACAAAAGAAATAAGGGTGAAGGCAGAGAAAACTGACCTATAACTGGCCTATAAAGCAATCAAAGGTATGGCCCCTCCATACCTAAGGCATGATCCGGCCCTACAACCCTTCCCGCTCGCTCAGATCAGCTGGAATTACTCTTCATCTGAATCTGTTGATTATCCACACTGACTGCTCTCTTCATCACCACTACTCTCATCTGAACAGACATGAGGTGTGAGCTGCTGGGGCAAGGGTGGAAGGGTGTGACGCACTGGCCGGCACTTCCCATTCACTAGTTCCCAGCCGTGACCAATGGGAGAAGGATGCTCTTGCAGGTTGTAATGGAGCTGACAATACGTTAGGTAGTTTGTCCTTTTCAAGTGAAGATCCAAAGAGTCCTCATCAGGTGGGAGACGGATTGTACACTTTTTTTTCCAGTTTGTGCCACTTGGAAGCCCTGGCCTGCCCACAACTGACATTTGGACTCTCAGCGTAAATGATGGAGAGGACAAATGCCTTCATATCTGCTCTGACTCCATCATTTAAGTCCAGACTCTGACCCACTCGTCCCAGGAGCTCTCTTGACTCAGGATCAATAATCACCTTCTCCAACACCTTCTTCTTCCCATGCCCATAAAAGCCTGATGTGTGGTCACTGCCAGTGATCACATGGAGAGCTACGATGATGTTTGCAACCTCTTCTGAGAGCATGGCACGGCAGTTGATTAATCCATGCTTGCGCTTGATCAGCAAATCACCTCTGACTTGCTGTGATACGTAAGCTGCTTGGACATACACATCTGTGTCCTCGCAGTCCTATACCACAGGTCCAGTGTAGTTAGTCATCCTAACTTTTGCATATGCAGACAGTAGCATTGTATCTGCCTCTGGATGCTTGAAGACATAGTCCCCATTAGCCATGCCAGTGCTCAGGTTAATTGATGTTTCTCCCTCACAGTATATGACATCAACAACAGACATCTGACCAAATTGTGATTTCAGGTGTTCCTTCACAAGCTTCTGAAGTCTGACCTTGTTCCCTGAATTGACCATGAAGTTGTTAAACTCATGAGCACCTGGGAACCTGTCTTCGGGCTTGGGGAAAACATTTAGGAATTTATGTTTTGCTCCCCGTCGATCATGCTCATCATCCTTGATGCTGAAGGGGAGGTCATACTTGTCATTAACGAGGATGATGAGGTTTGCTTTGGCGTGGCGTGAGAAGATAATACTAGAGATTTTTCTTAAGTAGTCACTCCAGCGGTACTCCGAGCCATCCCGCTTCCTAGCTTCACGGTCTGCAGGTGTGGGGGTGGCAAGCCGCCAGATCAGCCCCATAGGAGGTGACTCCGGACAACCGGACAGGTCGAGGGAGAGAGGTCAGACAAAGAACAGTCAAGTGACCTCTCTTTAGCATGGAGCCTTTTTTAGAAAAAAAATGTCAATGACCACTGCAGAGTGTGGACAACTGGTGGAAACTGCAGCCAGGGCTAATGACATTATCGAAGTGAACCGGGGTGACCATGTCAGCTTGCCTCTCCCCTGTGTAGGCCTACTAGTAATTGTACTGTTCATAACTTAACTCAACATGAGAATATCTTTCATTCAAGCCTAAAATAAAGTGTTTCTGACGATTTTGAAAAATTGACCCTTTGGAGCTAAAAATCGGCAGCCATCTTGAATTTGAAGGTGTCAAATTGGTCAAATCAATAAAATGACATCAATTATGAATTCCCTGACCCAATTAATGTCAGAAATCATGTACTGTGCAGCATTGTAGGCCAAACCATTGAAAAGTTAATTTTTAGTATGGCTGAGGGCTGCCATTTTGAATTTGGGGCTCTCAAAGATTTTCCCCACCTTTTTGCGAAGTACACCCCCGCTCATTTCTTTTATCTACCTTCATAGATGACAAATCCATTGCGAAACAAAGGTTTGCTCTCCACGGTCACGGTACTTCTTCAGATGACCAAAACACTAGGAACATGGAAAACACTAGGAACAAAAAACCACTGACACCATTTTACGAACGAACAAGGAACTGCACACACAAGGGCAAACTTATAGACAGGGGATAACTAGACACAGGTGAACACCACAGACAAATCAACACAGGGATTGGCTGGGAGACTAATAAGACACAGGAGGAAACACTGGCAATCACAGGACTAGTGAGACAAGACAGGAACAGAAGTACAGGGGCAGACAGGAAGGCACAAAACAAGACTTCAAAATAACAGCAAAAACTGCAGACTGCAACTAAGAAACAAGGAATAATACAGAGTACAACATCACAGTAACAACGTAAAACACTAACTAACTAAAACCATGAAACCAGGGTACACAAATAACATAACACAAGTCACAGACTGTGACATACCCTGACCAAATCACCCGTGGTGATACCCAAAAAGAAAGCATTGATGTGCCAGAGTTTAACCATAATAACACATATCTCTTGATGTCTATAGGAAAATACCTCATTGACTCATAATTAGGCACATGACTCAACTTATCTAATTATACGACAAACACACCAACATGAGGCCCATATTATTTCATGTTGAAAAACAAACGCGACGTACAATTTGTTAAACAGAGAGAAGGAAAGTCCATCTTTTCTCTGTACGAACAAAGGAAACTTCTTCTGTATGCTGCTCTTTTCTAGTTTACCTCGAAATGTTCGTTCAGCTGCACGGCTCAAGGTTAGAAAAAGTTCAATGCTGTTTTCGCTGTCCTCGTCATCATCTCTTCTCTCCCCCCTCCCAACTCTGTTCACAACAGAGATGGGACGAAAAGAAAAGCAAATATCTTCATCACAGACCCCTCGAGCATGTCCGCGAAGGCCCTCCGCTTAGTGTCGGTCAATCAAGCCACTGCTGCACCGTGCTGTGTCTCCGCCCGCGATTGCTGTCCCCGCGCCGACGTGATGATTAAGGCCTCCGCGTGGCTGTTGCCGCTCCATCGACCGCTCCGCAGCCCACCCGGCGGCTGGTATCGGTCCCCGTCGCACAACACTCCTCGCGGTGGTCGTCGTCATCATCCCCGCTGCGTACAGACAAGATCACGGTCGGGTCCGCTGGAACTCCTTCGTCGCCGTTCACAAAAACTCCCCTCCACCGAATTAGACGGGAAACAAGCTGCTGGTTCTGTTTCATCTGACGTGAAAAAACACACCACCACGACCGGTTTCAGGCACCATCTGATGTATATTTTATACCATACAGGAGAGAAATGTGCACGGCAAACAGACGAGATGATGTTCCAAGATGTTGTTTATTCAGAGTCCACAGCGCAGCATCAAAGCACAGGTCCGACGGCCTTCGCCGTCGGAGAGAATGACCCCAGTTTACATTGAAATCCAACTGCTTTTCACAGAGTCACAAATACACATTGTTCCAGACTGGCATTTGACTAAATTACTGTAGGCCTTGATCCATTGTTTATCTTCTCGCATGGCAAAATCTTTAGGTGTGACCCAGGATCTGAACCTAAACAAAAGGCATGTAAAACAGGCCAACGACACCTTGACTTTAAATATCAAAGACAGGCCTCAGAGACTAAATGATTGATTCCTAGATACGACACTAGCTAATCAGATAAACAGATAACAGATAAAGATCGAAACTATTCTAACACGTGCAATTACACTACACAGTATACAGTATATATCAGATATAAAAATACACTGACCTTTCAACTGAATTTCTCCGGAGAAAAACGGTGAATATAAGCATTTATTGCCAACTTTGTCTTCCTCGTCTACTCTGCTCAGACGCTCTTCAGCTCAGAGCCTCCGACCGTCAACAATAACAACAACTGGCCGTCTAGTGGCGGGCAGCCTGCAGTGCAATGCATGCCGGGTACACCAACCGGCACATTAAAGTGTTGAATGATGATGATGATGAGAAATTAATAATAAGAATAAGAATAATAAGAATATAATAAGAAGAAGAATCCACTTAATTATATTCAATAATAGTTAAAAATAATCTTAATAATAATAATCCTACAAAATATAATATTATTATTATTGATTTATTTCTACATACGATGCGCAGCACATCCTTGTCTGAGAGAGAGAGAGAGAGAGAGAGAGAGGGAGAGAGAGAGAGAGAGAGAGAGAGAGAGAGAGAGAGAGGAAGAGAGAGGAAGAGAGGGGCTGGGGGGGGCAAGCCTCAGGAGAGCGTCACAAGGGCTGTAGCCTCGATACCCAGGCTTTCATTTCGTCTGCGCGAAAGATGAAAGCCTGGAAAAAGCCGTGGGCTGAACCAGTCTAAAAGTGGGAGTCAACCCTTCCGGGTGGGCGTCGCTCTAAATGATGTGACGTAGCGCTGCACTAGGGGGGAGAGGAGGGGCCGGGGGTGACGGACAGATCGATGAGATCCAATCAGGGTGCGCGCATTTCTGAGGCGCGACCCGCCCCTCTAGACCAGAAATGTCTCTGCTTAGGTCAGGCTACGAGGGCTGTAAATGCACAGATCTGTGCATCAGGAATGAAAATATACTGAGCGACATAGTTTGACGTGACGATAGTGGGGGGATCCCCAAGCCAGCTCGGGCGTGCTATGCTGTGAAATAGACAGCGGGAGGCGGTACCTAGCGGGGCAATGTTAGCTGGGTAGGTAATTACTGTCTATTACATAGGTACTAATTTAGACTCCCTGAGTCCCTGATGTTGGATTCCAGTCATCAGAGGTGGAAAAAGTAGCCTACGCATACTCAAGTATTCAAAATGAAAAATTGCAAAGTACCTTTTCCTATTGATATCAATGAATCATGGATTTAAATTGTCATTTAAATTGTGCAAAATTGTGTAAAAAGCTGATCTACAAGCTCAAAGCGTGTCACACCGCAACACGAGGTTGTAGATATTTTAAGATTCAAAGGCAGTTTAAAAAAGTATCTATCTATCTATCTATCTATCTATCTATCTATCTATCTATCTATCTATCTATCTATCTATCTATCTATCTATCTATCTATCTGTGACAGTTACACACCCCCACCAACAGGAGGCGGAAGACATTAGGCAACAGTTTCTGGTTTATTTTGTTGCGCATGCGTGGAAAACCTTTGACCCGGAAGTGCTAGTTTGCAACACGTCACGTGGCTGCGTCTAGTTTTCCATCATGGCGATGGCGTTGCTTGTTGAACAAGTCAAACATGTTGTCGTGTCTCTCGGGAATTGTTGATGTCTGTGCCTTTATTTCACATTCTATATTACAGTAGGAACAGAAAGCTTGGTGGAAATGTCTCCTAAAGGAGGTGAAAAGCGTCAAATGGAGTCTGTACGGCTGAAGATAAATGAACAGCTAGCGGCGGTGGGAGAGGAGATATTGTTTGTTGTGGACAAACAGCAGCGTGGCGCTGCTGATGTTTGTAGTGTGGAGCTTAGCGTCAGAGTGTTTGTGTTGGAGCGCCTCAGCGCGGTGGGAGAGTTCATGGTCAACCTCTTCCAGAGAGAGATGGAGACACTACAAGCTCTGCTGGAGACACAAAACAAACTGCTGGACATTGATCTACACACTGCAGGTTAGTAGACTAGACGGAATTACATTTACCAGTAGTTATACTAGCTCTGGTCCATAGCTCTAATCTAAAGCTGTGTTACTCTCCGCTGCTCGCATGCATGCAGACCAGCCTCTGGTCTTTAGTGTAAATAAAAATAAAGTTTTTGCTACTCACCAATACAAAGGCGGGTCATTAGAAAGCCGACTTTCCTTAGTGGGAGCACTGTAAATGCAATGCATTAGAGCTATGGGTCAGAGCTATAGTCAGTGATGAAAATAGGTTTTCAATGTAATGAGTCCCGGGATGCAGGGATGGTCTTTTTGAGTCCCACTTCAACGATGTTAGTATATTTTGCCATTTTTACTAATTGCAATATTTAACTCCCATTTCATTTTATATGGTTATAATGTGGTTATATTCATGTAGAAAACAGAAGAGAAAATGATTAATATATCTAAAGCTAGCAATATAAACTATAATAAAAAAACAGTACAGTAGCTAGTGCATCCCGTGGATGCAGATGTCGTTGTTTTATTGCGTCCCTTAACTATAAACTGCGTTTTGGGATGCACCATGTTTTAATCTCTGTATAGTTATACTAGCCCTGAAACATGTTGTAGAGGCATTTGCGGATCAAACCTCTAACTCCACATGGTGAGGGCCCCAGCGTGCATATAAGTAAGTATGAACTAAAGTTAAAAACTGTATGCCTTCCCAGCCTCACCAAACATTTTCCATTGTTCTCAAAAAAACACTTCCTCTCCCACTGAGCCTTTCAAAATAAAATATAAGTTACAATTCACTGTTCCAGAATCATCAATTTTACTTTGAAGGGGAGAAATTGTAAATTGCAAAGGGGCTCACTAAATTGACATGACATACTAATGTCATACTAATGTAACTAGAGGTGGGGTCTTCTATTAATCCAAATTATAACTATCTTTTCCAAAACAATATTTGATATATATGAAAATAAACATTATGAAAGAAGTGAACAAATAAAGAAAACATCAAACTGGCTCCAACACATGTCATGACGCAACTGAAGCCAGTTTTACATGGAAAATGTGTACATAAACATTCCGATTTCAAATATAAAGTCCTCACTACATGTGCCACGGGTGTTAGAAATTTGCTTGTACAGCGATTAGCATTGCCGCGTTTAATAAAAAGCATTTTTATCCGAGCACCCGGACTACTTTTCTCAAACGGGGCTCGTTTGGGAAATTCACAGTTGCACACCGGGAGCACACTCGCCTATTTGTCTGTATTGGCAGTGCGGTCAGCGTGCCTATATCGAACACCCAGTGCCGACCGATAGGGGCGCGTAGTTGAAAGCCAATGGCAAAAAAAATGAAAATGCCTTTTATTACACAACGTGGGATGCAGCAATGCTAATCGCTGTACCAGTACATTTCTAACACCTGTGGTACATGTTGTACCACAGTACTTTATATTTGAAATCTGAATGTTTATGTACACGTTTGCTCTGTAAATGTAGCGATTGCGTAAAACAGGCGGAAGTTAAGCCATAACGCTCGTGAAGTACGAGCGTCATGTGAACCATGGCTATAGTTATACTAGCCCTAGAATGTCTGTGATCATACATAAATTACATATATTCCTGTAAACACAGCCATAGATCGGATGCCTCCGCTCCCAGTGAGCAAGGAGACATGGGCGTTTGTACTCGCCCAATAAATTATTCCAAAGACATATTGTCTTCTAGTTTCACATCCATGTAAAAGTTCTCAGGGCGAGGGGTCCGTAATGACAGCTGGACTTCCATTTATGACAGTCACTCGCAGAGCAGGTTTTTCTGCTGCAGCCTAGGCTCCAGAGTCAGAGGCACAGTGTGCAGAGTGCCTTTTTAAATCCATTCTCTGCAAGACATTAATTAATATCAAACCGAAAGTAGAGCCCGACCGATCCGTCGGTCGCACCGATGTATCGGTCATTTTGGGCGCCGATGGCCGCCATATTGTGACATTGGACATCGCTGTTTATTTAATCCGATGTCCCGATGTTTATAGTCAGTGACATGTTCTCTGTTTGACATGCACATGAACGTTGAAATCAATGCATTTACACAAACTATCCAGCTGAGGGAGATATAACGGGCGCGTTCGGAAATACCACACCGGAGCACACTCGCCTATTAGTTTGCATTGCACAGTGTGCTCAGTGCGCTATTTACGAACGCGCCCAACAACAGACTGTGAACTCAACCCGCAACATGCGCTTCTTCGTTGACTCAATTCCTCTTCCTTGAGTCTGCACCGGTAAAGCCAAAAGGTGTGTATATTTATAATCCACAAATGTTTTTCTCATCAACCCAGTGATGTAACTAGGGTGCGTTTTGCGGGGAAAAACAAATGCGGTAAAACAATAATCTACGGAAACGATCATTTTGTATGCCCACATCCGACCTCATCCTATGTTATAAAAAATAAAATCCATGTAGAAATCATTGTAGAACCACTAATTTGTTGTAACTACATTGTCAACACAGCGCGCCGCCATGTTGCTCAGGCGAGCTATGACCGGGGAGCGGAGCGCTCCGAGTGCAGCCTCTACTAGACTAGAGCCGTTTAGAGAGAGAGAGAGTGACGACAATTGAGTGATCAGTGACGCTTGCAGCCCGTTGCAGCCCCACGAATAAGCAGTGAACGGAGATGTCGCAACTCTCTCAACTAAACCGCGCTGCCTCCGACAGAAATATTTAGGGGAACATGTTTTAGCGTGACAAGCAGACCCGATTCACAATAACAGTGACGCGCCGGTATTGTTGTTTCTGTTGCGTGTGTGTTGTGCCACCACACATTAAAATTGCACCAAAGAAATTTCCAAAGCCAACTGCAGGGCAGCAGAAAATATCAGCAACGCTATTTTCCAAACTTAAACCCAAACCCAAGTCAACTGCTAATGACATCAACATTGATGATGTTGATAACCCCGTTCCCATACCTGCTGCCTCTACTTGTGCACAGCCTACCTCCTCCATGACTGCTTCTGCTTCATCTCCAGGTACAGTATGTGATGTAATGAAACCAATGTAAAGTTGTATTAATCATTAAAACTGCCAGTTATTATAGATTTCACATAATCCAAACTATGAAATATGTAGAGCATTTGTTTTCTAGTTTATTTTGCTAGCTTTATTTATAATAATTTCTTCATACAGTATCTTCTGCTCCTACATCTACCTGTGATGCTGCCCTCCCTGCCACAGCCTGTGCACAGCCTAACTCCATAACCTGTGCTACTTCATCTCAAGGTTATTATAATTGTTGGCACATTTGTTTTTATTGTGTAATGTAAACAATGTAAAGATGTATTAACACTAAAGTTAAAACTGGGCCAGTTACAAATTATAGATTATTTCATATAGCCAAAATAATATGAAATATGTATTTGATTTATTCTAGCTTATTTTGGCTAGCTTTAATATTAATTATTCTTCTAATATACAGTATCTTCTGCTCTTACCTGTGATGCTCCGCTCCCTGCCACAGCCTGTGCACAGCCTAACTCTCCATGTAGTACTTCAAAGTCTGATGAGCCAACTGCTGCAGATGAACCATCTGCTATGACAGAGGTTGGTGTCCCGGAAATTCAACATCTAAAGCAAAAAGCCATTTCATACAGTTCAAGATTCGTGGCCACAGAAATGCTGTCCAGTATGACTGCCACTTTGGATGCTGCACTGAAACAGAAATTGAAGGAATCTCCATTTGTGACAGTGCTCACAGATGAGTCTACAGACATCACAAACCACAAAAGGCTTGTTGTTTATGTCCAGATCCTTGATGCTGGCACATTTGAACCAAGCACTCATTTTGTTGCCAGTAAAGAATGCAAGGATCCAACAGGTGTGGGCATTGCAAAGGCTATTGAGGAAGTGATGTCAGAGCTGGACATCCCATTAACAAAGGTGATGAGCATGGGATCAGATGGAGCAGCCGTCATGACGGGAAGAAATAGAGGCTGCACAGGGATACTGCTTCGGGCTAACCCACACATGGTTAATGTGCACTGTGCTGCGCATACCCTGGCCTTGTGCACATCTCAAGCAGCAGAGGCAATACCAGATCTCAAAGAGCACCAGCAGGTTCTGACTGATCTGTTCTATTACTTCCGGGGAAGTCCCAAAAGAGCAGCCATGCAGAATCCAAGACATCCAGAAACTGCTGGAAGACCCTGTGTTGACTAAGGTTGGGCGATATGCCACTTTTTTTCAACCGCCAATCGTCTGACCAATATTCGCAGATTGACGATGTATTCGTGTCATAAAAGTAGAGTGAGAACAGCTCACTGCAGGTCGCAAAAAAGCCAGATCTACAAGCTCTCAAGGCGCCGCGTCCTGCCTGTTTTCGCAGCTCCGTTCGCTAGGCGTTGAGAGCTTGTAGATCAGTCTGTTTCTGCAGACTGCAGCGCAGCCAGGGTAACTTGCTCCCTTCCCTCCCCGCACCGGTCGTCGGAGGCTCGGAGTCGGAGCGGAGCAGCGGAGCCCACAAGCTGCTGTGGCCGGGCTGATCCACACAGGCTCTCAAGGCATCGCGTCCTGCCTGTTTTTGCAGTGCCGTTCGCTACGCGTTGAGAGCTTGTAGATCTGTCAATTTTTGCAGCGCTGGTGTCGGGGTCCGTTCACGTTGTCAATAAAAATAACTTAGATTACAGGCGGAGATGAAGTTCAATCAGTGGGTTGCACCAGTATTGGCTACACGCTAAGCTAATGAATGATCCCCATGCCTATACACTAACACTAGTAGACAGTTTTTTTTTTTTTCCCCCCCGCCACTCACGGTTGGCGCATTGGGATTGTGATGAGACACGAGACAGCAGTGTGCATTCTGTTGTGACTGTATATTATTCCAGTATTGTCCCAGTTCCTACAGACAGAGAATGTGGATGTTGCCTTGGTTAAGGTTAAACTAGACAAGGCAATCCAAGATATCAAAGAGATCAAGGAGATGAAAACCACCAACTTTGTGGAATTAGCCAGCAACATTCAGGACAACATGTACAAGGGTGTGCATGAAATCACCTAGGGCACATTTGATTTGGAGAAGCTGTGTGTCAAATTTATTGACAACATGATTTGTAACATGCACTCCCGATTTCCAAATACATCTCTGGTGTCTTCATTTGGAGTGATTCCGTCCAATTGATTTAATGACTGGGGAGGCATTAAATGTCTATGGAGAGGAGGAGCTGGAAAAGCTCATTGCTCACTATGGGTGTGAGCAGACCCATAAGTGGAAGGAGGACAGGGAGGACCACCAGACAACATCTCAGCCCCTCATTAATGCTGCAAAAACACGAGAGGAGTGGGCTGAGCTGAAGAAAGTGGTGAAAGCACAGCACTACCCCAAAGAGAGCATCTGGAGGCTTTGGTCATTGGTGACTAAGTACCACCAGAATGATTTCCCCAACCTCACCATCCTAGCTCAACTGACCACTACCCTGGCTGTGCACACAGCTGGCTGTGAACGAGGATTTTCCAAGCAAAACCTCATCCTCACCCCTCACAGGAACAGGCTGACATTGGAGCACCAAGAGCAGCTCCTCGAGGTCAACCTGGGTCCCACACGGCCAGAGTTTCCTTTTGAAGAGGCACTTGGCCACTGGAAAAAGGCCAAGGATAGGAAGCTGTACACAATGAAGTACACCTAGAACAAGTGCTACAGAGACTTTTTCTTGTTCCAAATGCACTGTAACAAACAGACAATGAGTCACTTTAATTGAGCTGTGCTGCAGTGCATTAAATGCACCATACAGCTCACTGATTGCACCACATTATTATTATTCTGGGTGCCTGCCATGCAATGGCAGAAACACAGGTTGAAATCCGCAACACATACTTAATCGTAATCATCAAGACACGAAACTTTGACGTCTACGGCCGGCCGCACGGTTTACCAAAGCCCCACAATATATACATCGAAACGTGCGGCTCGGCCGGGAATGGTGTGCTTGTGCTTTTCTTTCCGTTTCGGGTTACCGTGCCGACGTAATTCGCAATAAACGACGCGAAAAATGCCCCATGCAAAGTCAATGGGGAAACGCGGGTAAAAACAGAAAACGACACGTTACTTTGGAGCCACATTGCTCTGGCATACTGTTACGTAGAAACACGATTTAAACCTCAAACAGCACACGAGGCCATCGACTTTGTTGTGGTTCAGACGGAATTCGAATGCGTTGCACGGTTTGCCCGCTATCTCAGTTCAAAGTGTGTGTGGTCTGAGCAAAACTCTCGACTCTCAGTGTCGCACGGCCAGAGAGAGAGCGGGTCAGAGGGAGAAGCCAATGTGAAAACTGTAGCGAAATTCTCCGAACAAATCGTCCTCACGGCCAAAATATTAACTTTACACGCATGGGTTTTGGTAATTTTGTAGCCACACTCGTCCTCTTTCACCCAATGTCACAACCACAGCCCAGATTCATACGGTACGTGAACTACAGCCCTGAAAGCGACAGGTGTACCATCATAATGTGTCATAGAACTTCATGTTAACTGCTTGAATGAGTCAGCAATTTTTTCATCACAAACACAATTTCTTAACTCGCTCTTATGACCACGTGTTTTATCGTACCAATACCACGATCGCACACGGCGTACCTCAATGTCTCGGGTCACTCATGGCGAAAACAAAAATCGCATTTGACGTTTACTTTTTGCGATAGAGCAATTTGTTCGGACATACGTTCTCTCACTGAATCAGTGTGGTTTTAACTTTCAATAGTGTTTGCATTCGCATAGACTAGCCCTAGCCCAGGTGAAATTGATACTTTGTTAATGATTCAAGGTCAAGTTGACCACCTCTCAAACACGCGCACACACGAACGCACATGCACGCACATGCACACATGTGCACGCACACACACACATTGAAAGTCAATGGAGAAAATCGGGGAAACACGTAACTCTGTCATTTCTCGACCGTTTCAGAAGCAGGGCGGCTCGCCGGAACCGGGCCGCCCCCCTGAGCGCACACACACACACACATGCGCACGCACACTCACAAACCCTGTCTTCCTATTGGCTGGCCTTTACACAGCTCCAACTATTGCTTACAACATGCTACAGCCTCAAATTTTGGTACATGGACGTAGACCATCAAGAGGAACAAGCTGTAATGGCTTAATTGCTTAAGCTCCGCCCCTCTGTATTCCTATTGGCTGGCCTTTACACAGCTATAACTTTTGTTTGCAACATGCTACAGTCTTGAAACTTGCTCCATGCACTTAGACCAAGTTGACCACGACTCGCACACACACACATTGAAAGTCAATGGAGAAAATTGGGGAAACACGTAACTGTCATTTCTCGACCGTTTCAGAAGCAGGGCGGCTCGCCGGAACCGGGCCGCCCCCCTGAACGAAACCAAATGGACCCTTACAGCTCAGACATCTTAGCATTAGCATGTTAGCATGATATCATTAGCATGTTAGTATTAGCATGTTAGCATTAGCATGTTAGCATGTTAGCATTAGCATGTTAGCATGATAGCATTAGCATGTTAGCATTAGCATGTTAGCATGATAGCATTAGCATGTTAGCGTTAGCATGATATCATGTTAGCATTAGCATGTTAGCATTAGCATGTTAGCATGATAGCATTAGCATGTTAGCATTAGCATGTTAGCATGATATCATTAGCATGTTAGCATTAGCATGTTAGCATGACAGCATTAGCATGTTAGCGTTAGCATGATATCATGTTAGCATTAGCATGTTAGCATTAGCATGTTAGCATGATAGCATTAGCATGTTAGCATGATAGCATTAGCATGTTAGCATTAGCATGTTAACATTAGCATGTTAGCATGATAGCATTAGCATGTTAGCGTTAGCATGATATCATGTTAGCATTAGCATGTTAACATGTTAGCATTAGCATGTTAGCATGATAGCATTAGCATGTTAGCATTAGCATGTTAGCATGATAGCATTAGCATGTTAGCATTAGCATGTTAGCATTAGCATGTTAGCATGATAGCATTAGCATGATAGCATTAGCATGTTAGCATTAGAATGTTGGTGGCAACGTAATGCGCAATAAATAAATTGAAAGTCAATGGGGAGACCTGGATCACATGTAACCATATGGACCCTTCTGAGAGGCTAAATGTCATCAAATGGTGGTCCGTGGCTCAAATGCTGCACAGTCTTGGCGAGCTTCAGGCACCCAGTAAAATTTCTTGAAATTTTGTTTCTAGTTATTTATATATTTTACATTATTTTGGTGCCATTATATTATTTACTGTTCTGCATACTTTGCACTGTTGTGTTGTTCTGTTTGCATACTTTGCACTATTGTTGCAAACATCTTTGCAAATATTAAAGTTTTCAGATTTGGAATTGTATTCACTTCTTTCATACATTTCTACATGAATATAACCACATTATAACCATCAAAAATGAAATGATAGTTTAATGCTGCAATTTGTAAAAATGACAAAATGTGACTCTTAACGTCGCTGAAGTGGGACTCATCAAATGTCCCTGGGACTCATCTACAAGACCATCCCTGCATCCCGGGACTCATTAGATTGAAAACCTATTTGCATCACTGTCAACCTCTCGATTATACTGACTGAGGTTAAAGTTATCTATGACTAATGCCTTCCCAAGTTCCCAAAGAGAGTTCTAGACTATATAATAAATAAGCCGAGAAAACCGAGGCGAAAATTTGTCGCATGGGATGGGGGAAAAGGCCCCCGACCTCCTGGGCTCCGAGGGACTTCCAGGGGCAGGAAACAGTAACAATAATAAGCCCAATGAATTAATGATGCGCTGCGACGTGAGGCTCCTTTTTTCTTTGTGTGCATACTAGGGATGTTGAAAAAAGTTGAAAATCGACTCGATTATCGACTCATGCCTCCCGCGACTCAAAACGTATGAGTCGAAAAATCGTTTTTATTTGTATTATAATTTTTTCAGTCAGTCAGTGCCGCTCGTTGCATGCAAGTTTACTTTGAGCAGAGCGCTGTGGACCCCATCGTCCAAGGGTGTGTGCGTGTGTGTGGTGGGGGGTGGTATCTTAGCAACACTGAATGATCTGTCCCATTGGTCGTGTGCTCGTATCATGAGCCAATGGCTGCAGCTCTGAGCTTCCCAGACCCAGCTCATCTACACATGCCGTAAAGTGAGCTGACAGCCACAGGTCTGCTCTGTTCTGAGCGGTGAGCGCTCTTCTCTTCTAGTGAAGAAAGCAGGATAGAGTTGTCAAATAAATCCCGCCGTCATTTATACTGTATTTATTATCCGACCCGACATTAAAATACGGAACAACGTGCGTCTCGTATCAGTTCATTACTCGTGACAGGCTGCAGACACTTGAGAGTTGGGACTAGCGGCTAGCCGATAGCGCCGCTGCTCCTTCAGTTTTGTTGTTTACAAAATAAAGTTTATTTTTTATTATTGGGATTTGATCATTGTGCAAATTCTAAACATATGGATGCAGCTGCAGAAGTTGTGTTGCTTAAAGGAATGCATAGTTGCGTTCTCCTCAACTGCTGCGCAGCAACAAAAAAATATAATTTAAATAATGAAGAAAAAAAAGGAAAAAAGTCGTTCGACACGTCGATTTTTGGCCTCGATTCGTCGATTGGCCAAATATGAGTCGTTTGGCATCCCTAGTGCATACTACAATCTTAATCGTCTAGGCAGGATACTTGTACAACGCCAAATAAATAGATATTAACAATTAAGTTTTGTATGAGACGTTAATTCCCCACGCTGTGTGTGCTGAGCAGTGCCACACCAACTTGGTACAAACTTCAGCAGTTCGTTTAGCCAACTAAAACCCCGACATTTTGTTCAACGACAAATACAAAATGCAGCATAACCCTCAAATTAGAGTCATATTATCCAGCAAGCAATAGGAATCGATACCTAAAAGCAAACTCAAAGTTTGGCATGAAAGCAGCAGTCATTATAGTGGCCTCGATCGTTCCTCCGACGGACGAGAAGAAAATGTAATGATCCCATTATTTGTGTAGCAAAACATCAATTTTCTGTTTGTTTGACGACGGTAGCTCAATCCAATCCAAATGGTATCCCCCCCCCCAGTCAATAGCCATACTAATACACAATCATGACAGTTTGACGTGCCAAACTTGTGCACATAATGATCCGTGTTCACTCTGTTCAGCTGTTGTCTGCGCAGTGCGCACATAATTATATCAATTAATATCCCTCATTGAACGTCATGCTAACTGACTTCACGTTATTTTATGACACAAAGTCACAAACACGTTTTGCTATTCACTTATTGCTCAGCCTATCCATGGCCTCATTCATACCAAGCAACAACTTAACATGAATAAAAAAAAAATCACACCTGAGGGAAGTGAGCGCCCCTCAAAACCAGAATAAATAATGTCATTGTGTCAAATAAATTACTGTAATGTAGGCTATTATTGCAAGGTGCAATTTAGTCATGTGTCATATAGTATTTATTTTTTCCAACCACAGAATTGTATGTACAGAGAAGCTTGCTAAATGGACTTTATGATGTAGTTCGAATAAAATACAATTATTAATTTATTTTATATTATATTTATATTTTATATACATATATATTAATTTATATATTCATCTCGTTATAGATGTCTGGAAGAGGAAAAGAAAGAAAGAAAGAAAAGCAAAGTGCAGTGTTTCCTGCAGGAAAAAGCTTTGGCATGGTGCTGGGGGACACTGGGCAGGCACTGGGGAGACACTGGGGAGGCACTGGGGAGGAAATCTGCGGGGGAGGCTCTGGGCAGGCACTGGGGAGGCACACCGGGGAGGCACTGGGGGGGCACTGGGGGACACTGGGGAGGCAATGTCAATGTATTCTATTGTTAACCTAATAGAAAAAAACGTAAAACATCGGCATCATATCGGCATTGGTGGTGTAGTTCCCTCCAAAATCGGTATCGGCATCGGACCCAAAAATATGGCATCGGTCGGGCTCTAACCGAAAGAGCGCGTTTCATAAGGACGTATTACATTCTAAAAAAGTGTAGGTTACATTAAAGGACCTATAACATTAAATTAAACTTTTTCAATTTATTTTGTGTTTTTGGGGCTCCCATATGTGTTTTCTCTCCCCACACATAACCAATTTTGAACAATCAGGCTTTCATATCATAGGTGCTTTAATGGAAATTGCTCTCAGGAACAGCTCAACTGATTTTGGTCTCATCGTGATGTCATCAATGTCACCCTACTTTGTATATTTCCTCCTTCTTCAGTCTTCAGTATTTGCATTTCCACTTTGTTTACAATGTCCACCATTGTTGATTTTCCAAGCTGGCATGGAATGGAAACAAATCTGGTTTTTTCTAGCATCAGTATTATAATGACTCAAATATTAAATATTCTGCATATCAGCACCACCTCAGGACATTGTGGTATTGCAGCTAAAACTGCTTTCAAAGTCCAGAAAGAAATGACAAGGCCTGGTTATATCAGAGTGGTGATTGAGGCTCAAACCATTAGAAATAACTTTGATGGACATAAACAATATGATATTAAATATTAAAAGCCGTTTTAAAATGCATGTTATTTGCGCTTTAATGAAAAACAGTGAAAATAATGGTGAAATAATGTCTGCATCGGTGTAAAAAATGACGGATACATCGGTGAGACCGATGTCAGGCTCTACTCACAACACCTTGCTCTGTGAGGCGTTGACTCAAAACATCTTTTAAACGATGGCTATCCTGACAAAACAAATAGGAGAATAAATGTCATCTTTGAGTTGACAAAAGCACTTTGAGTTGCTCTGCTGATGCTATCTTCTCTCCCCTCCTCCTGTCTGTGTGTAAAGAGGTTTCATCTGAATATGAGGAGAGGAGATCCAGTCTGGTCCAGGAGGAACCACAACCTCCACAACATCAGGAGAGGAGATCCAGTCTGGTCCAGGAGGAACCACACCCTCCACAGAATAAAGAGGAACAGGAAGAGGAGACTGGTGAGTCAACTTTGACATTACTACGTAGGAAGATGTGGTGCAATACTCTCTCAGGCATTTACCATTTCCGCAAAACCTTTAACTTGAACGTGTGCCAGGACAAAAATCATGTTGGGTCGGGAGCTGTCGTACGCTTTGTCCTCACCTGTTTTTCTGTCGTACACAAGCGGAGCAGCATTGTCTGAACTGCTGACATGCTGTCACAGGCATCTAAGCATATGTATTCACTCCTAAAATGTTAATATAAAACTGTATGTATATGCATGTCAAAAAAAAGAAAAATATAGATTTCCAACTTTACAAGCAATTAATATCACGCAATAATTAAAAAATATATAACATGTTTACAATGTATTAGTTTGTGCTTAACCCATTTTGGGGCGGGAACCACTTTTGGTGTTAGCATTATGTTATGCTTTAGCTATTGAAAAATGGTGTGCTACGAGCTTATAGATCTGCTATTTTTCTTTAATCGAAGAACGACTGACATAGAAACATAGCTTTTTCAGAAAACTGTCAGGATTTAGAAGAGCGTGTTTCATAAGGGCGTATTACATTCTAAAAGACAAGTGTAGGTTACATTAATGATGATAAAAAAATACTTCGGCCACATCAGTGAAATAATGTGCGATATCGGGCATTGGCGCCTAAAATGACGGATACATCAATAATAAAAACAATATAACATATTTACAATGTATTAGTTTGTGCTTGTGTGTAGTGCGCAGTCTCACTGATCGCCTTCGCAGTGCACTGCGCACGAATGGGTCAAATTAATATAGGCCTAGCCTACAAACGTATTCCATTCATGGCGATGTGTCATGTAGCCTTGAGGTGCGTGCGTGCGTGCATGTGTGCGTGGACATGACAGCAAGGCAACAAAATTAAGGAAGGATCAGCTGTTTGTGATCACTTTATAAATGCCGTGGCAACGTGAGTGTAGGCCTACTACAAAACCAACAATCTAATTTGGGGCAGATTTTACACTCAATTGATGTATATTATGTCTGTTTATGAGTCTGGCATAGAGGATTTCATCCTGTGCTGGAATTCCTTTCAATAAATGTGCTCCGCGCTCCGTTTGTACTCGCCCAATAAATATGTCCAAAGACGTGGAGTGAGATACTGACCTCTAGTTATCCATGTAAAAGTTCTGCCAGAAAATGCTTGTTTATATTCAAATATGTCTCATCTTTTCAAACATCTCTCATCTATGCTCTGCTGATGCTACCTTCTCTCTCCTCCTCCTGTCTGTGTGTAAAGAGGTTTCATCTGAATATGAGGAGAGGAGATCCAGTCTGGTCCAGGATGAACCACAACCTCCACAACATCAGGAGAGGAGTTCCAGTCTGGTCCAGGAGGAACCACACCCTCCACAGTTTAAAGAGGAAGAGGAGACTGGTGAGTCAACTTTGACATTACTACGTAGGAAGATGTGGTGCAATACTCTCTCAGGTAAAACACAATGATGTTTTTATTAGTATTATTTTAACAAGACTAAATAAAGGGCCATTCAAGCACAGCTTATGTGCCTCCCACACACACACACACACACACACACACACACACACACACACACACACACACACACACACACACACACACACACACACACACACACACATTTGGCATAAATGCTAAGGTATGAAATTGTCTCCATTTCAATAACTAAACACTAAGTTTAGTTCCCTGGCTAGAAATAACGTCTGATGTCTGTCTGTGATTCACCCTAAAGCCATTCCTTTTAAGCAATGCAGCCAGTTTGTGTATCTGTGTGGGTGTGCGTGCGCACGTCTTTACAGATCTTATATTTTGAACCAGGTGATGTGTGTCCATCATAATCTGTCTGTCAGTCTGTCTCTGTCAAACAAGTGCTTGATAAAATATATTTTACATTGTCAAAGCACAATATTACGTGCATGTGTAACCATCCATTGCATGAGACATGGTACGTGCACCACAGGACAAAAGGATTAAGTCGTCTGTCCAGGAAGGTTCAACTAAAGGGTGTTATTTTAACACATGGAGTGCTCTATTTTCATCCATGCTAAACCCCTTATCCCTAATTAACTACTTTGTGTTTTTTGTTTTACTATTTTGAAAAACATTTTGGAATAGTTAAAATAGTAGTGGTGTCAAAAAATATCGATCGATAATCGATTTTAACATTAACGATGCAACTACATCGATGCACGTATGTCTGGATCCATATAGTGTCTGTATCGGTCTGTATTGGTTCGATCCTAAAGTTATATATCGATTCAACTGCAGTAACTGCGACAAAAACACATATGTACAAGCCCACAACACCGTGCATTGCGATGGGTAAACGACTTTTAGATCTGCTACTTCCTGCGCACGAAAGTGGCGCGTGCTTATGACGCTAGCACGCAACTATGCGACAGAACACAGAAGCGACACCGCATGAGCAACTGCAATAGAATACAGCCGTACACAACATGAAAGAAAACAACTGCAATAGCATACAGCCGTACACAACATGAAAGAAAACAACTGCAATAGCATACAGCCGTACACAACATGAAAGAAAACGGCATCAGCATGGAGGCAGTAGAGACTATTTATAGCGGTGGGTCCCGTCTTAAATCCTTTGTTTGGAAAAGTTTGGGATTACATAAGAGGAGAGGAAAACTAGACAAAACAAAGGCAATTTGTAAGCTTTGTCGAACAGCCGTTCCATACAAAAGCACCATAACTAATCTGAAGACGCATCTGCAGAGGAAGCATGGAATTACCGAGCAGTCACTAGATGGCGACGCGCCCACAACAACACAACACAAAAGAAGACACGGCTATTACACAGTTTTTCCAGTCAGAACTTCCCCACAACTCTCCACGGGCAAAGGCAAACACGGAATTGAATGCCCATTTTATTGCGAAGGACTTGCGCCTGTATAGTGTGGTTGAGAATGATGGCTTTCGTTTCATGATGCATACATTGGAGCCGAGGTACCACATACCAAGTAGAGGCCATTTCACAGATACACGTGTGCCAGCGTTGTACATACAAGTCAAGAAAGAATTTGAACAAGCATTGGCAAATGCAGAGCGAGTGCCTATAACAACAGATGCTTGGACCTCACGTGCAACAAATCAAAGAGGGGATGCTGTGAGCAAGAACACTCTTGAAGAAGGTGACCTTGTAGATGCTGAAGCCATAGTTAAGTTGATGGCAGATGTTAAACTTTTGACCACTGTTATGTGTGAGGATGAGCAGTCAATCTCAATGATTGCCCCCCTCCAAGTTAAACTTGCAAAGCACTTTGTGGCATCTGCTGCGGACACAGAAGTCATTGCGGCCATGAAGAAGGTGTTCAGGGATGACTTTCAGAAACGGTACACAGAAAACGGCATCCAGGATCTAATCTACACTGCAGCAGCTCTGGACCCTCGCTTCAAGCTGTTGCCATTCCTGAGTGACCATGAGGCTGAGAGGATCTTCCTGAAACTGACAAATACAGCCCAGTAAAAGGTAACATAGCACCCCCCCCTATCAAAGACACTCATTCAATCAACACTATGACAATATCAATTATTAGTTACAGTGCATTATAATAGAGCTGCCTTGAATGTGTTGCTGTTAGTCATTCACACAACATGAATTAATATTAGTTACAGCAGTGCATTGAACAGAGCTATTAATGCTAGTCATTGTCATTCAGTCAACACAATATTAATTATTAGTTTTACAGTGCATTTTAACAGAGCTTGAATGTATTGTCATTAGCTTTTTGTTTTGAAATTAGTTTGAAATTAATAAGTGGGAAACATTTCTCTGATTGTTGATCTAATCTCATATGTGACTTTATACATAATTGTGTCATTAGGAAGCAGAGGATGTAAACGGGCCAGAAGAACATCCAGCTCAGAGTGATCCAATGCAGAGATAGATCCAGCACCTCAGGGAGACCCCGCTCCTGCTCCTGCAGATCCAGACATCGGCATCGTTAGTCCCAAGATCCAGGATGAGCCAAAATTGTGTTTTTATTCACTGTGAGTAGATTGAGATATTGCATAATAGTAAGGTGAAAGAAAAGCACTCGAGTGGTGGAATACAAAACAATGAATGTGACAGTAAGTGACATTACATATTATTTATTTTCTATTTCAGATGATGACCGTCCTCCCAAAAATAAGAAACGTGGGGCTCTGAATCAGCTGTTCGGAGAAATCTTCCAAGTTAGAACAACAGCAAGATCTTCAAGGGAGAAAGCTATCGAGGAAGTCACAAGGTAATTCAATTAACCTTAATCTTATTACTTTATCTTATTTAGTTGGATTACTTTATCTTATTTCGTTTTTATGTAATGTCAATCGAATATTAGCTCTATTATTATCCTGTGTATATATTATTGATGGTCAGTAATATTGCCTTGCTTATGGCTTGAACCTGCAGGAGTGAATGACAAACCCTCTTGATTCGTAAAGGTACAGACAGCGGGATCCTTTGCCCCTGGATGAAGACCCAGAAAGTCCGGCTGGGCATGGCAGGGCATGCCCGGCAGGTGGACCTACCACTGATGTCTTCTCTTGCAAAGAAATACCTCTGTATACCAGAAATACCTCTGTATACCATCCACCAGTAGTAGAAATACCTCTGTATACCAGCCACCAGTAGTAGAAATACCTCTGTATACCAGCCACCAGTAGTAGAAATACCTCTGTATACCAGCCACCAGTGTGGCATCAGAAAGAGTTTTCAGCACTACAGGAGACATCGTTTCTGCTCAACGCAGTGTACTCGCACACGATCACATCGATCAATTGATTTCCCTTACGAAGAATCTTGACAAGCAAATGTCTTAAAGAAGCCTACACACAGTCTCACGCGCACGCGTGCGCGAGCGCGCACACACACACACACACACACACACACACACACGCACACACACACACGCACACACTTGACATGTTACAGCACAGTGTTCATAGTAAGAGGAGCTAATGTCAGACAGTGCACTCAGATTAGATTGTGTCAGGTAATCAAAGCCACTTTAAAAATGTTATTTGTATGGTAGTTAGTTACCGTAATTTCCGGACTATAAGGCGCACCTGATTATAAGCCGCACCAGCCAAATTTAGGGGAAATCCCAAATATGTCCATATACAAGCCGCACCGGACTAAAAGCCACAGGTGTTTTAATGTTTAATTACCATATGTAAAGGTTTCACCATGGGTACGGTCGCCCCTTTTCCATATCGCCCCACTATTATACTGATTATATAAAAGGTATTATCATATTAATTTATCATTGTTAAGTTCACTCTGCATATCCATGGGCATAATGGGCTAAATCAGGAGAAATGTTTAATAAAACGAAATGAACTGGTCCTAAATTAATTTAATTAAGCAGTGACCGTCTCTGTGTCGTTATTCTTTCTTAATTTTTTAGTATAGAGATCGACTACTATACAATCAAATACATCTGTATACAATATCATTTCAGATTTCAGAGAGGGAGGGAAATTCAGAGAGGGAGAGAAACAAACATTAAAACACTTCGCGAGTAGTTTGGTATTCCGTGCACAGCGGGGATTAAAGAGAAGGCTGTTGGTGGAAGCTTCCATTTTATTAAAATTTTAACAAACGAGTTGCATATTTGCATAACTTCAAGTGTTACCATGTAGTGCAATACGGAACATGTACTGTGCTGTATAAACTGTACTCTGTACTGTATGTATAGCGTTTCAGAAACAAACTTTAACATGTTTAACAGCATTCAAGAAATGTGTGCGCTCCCAGCGCATCACTTAACGAGGCAATGTCAATGGCAAAATTAAAGGTAAAATGTAGTGCTATTAATTAAAAGCATTAAAATGCCTGTAACACGGCAGTAGGCCTACAGGTGCAGTAAACACGGCTGCTTAAAATATAACCAGCCTACCTCGTCTTCAACTTTTAGGATAAGGTGCAGTAAGAATGTAACAAAAAAAAGTCAGTCATTAATCCACTCGCAAACTGCCAGTAATGTGATCCGTTGTGCATTGGTTCGAGTGTAGGATAGCGTTATGCAGTATTAATCCTCATCTTCGTCTTCGTCCTGTGTACTAAAACCAGCAAAGTCCTCTTCTTCAGTATCGGAAACGAACAGCCTCAGGGTGGCTTCGACAGCCGCTCGCCCTCCTTCGTTGTCGCTCTCAAAACCAAGGAACTCCTCTTCATCATCGTCACTGTCGGATTCGAACATCCTCTGAAGGGCCTCGTCAGCCGTGGTGGCGTCCTCCTCTTCATTGCGCAGCAGTCCAGCCTTTCGAAACCCGTTGATGATCGTGGTTGTTTTCACACCTCTCCATGCTGTTAGGATCCACTGGCAGACTTGCGCAAAAGTTGCTTTTTGCATCCGACCCGTTTTGGTGAATGATTTCTCGCCGCTCGTCATCCATGCCTCCCACTGAATGCGTAGTCCCACTTTGAACGCACGATTCACACTGATGTCAAGTGGCTGCAGATG
Source organism: Protomyctophum parallelum (assembly GCF_964188405.1). Classification (NCBI taxonomy): domain Eukaryota; kingdom Metazoa; phylum Chordata; class Actinopteri; order Myctophiformes; family Myctophidae; genus Protomyctophum; species Protomyctophum parallelum. The sequence goes on from NC_139697.1 coordinate 51,670,154, forward strand.
CTTGGTTGACAGCTGGAATGGAGTTTGTTGCCTTGATGGCTGCTTTCACAGACTCTGTTATATGGGCCCTCATGCTGTCCAAAACGAGCAATGCTTTTTTTTTGCGAAAGAATCCCCCGGGCCGCTTCCCGTAGCACTCTACCAGCCACTCCTTCATTACGCTTTCCATCATCCACCCTTTCTTGTTGACTTTAAATGATATGTCGTTCGGGATCTTTTCTTTTGGCATAGTCATCCGCTTGAAAATCACCATTGGCGGAAGCTTTAATCCGGATGCGGTGCAGCCCAGAACACAAGTGAAATTTGTTTTCCCGGGTCCCTGGTGTTGGGGCTGGTGGGCGTCATAGCTGGGGAGATCCACAAGAAGAAACCGGCACATGTCCATTCCCCATAAGGCAATACCCATTGACCATATATTACCTTTCAGTTGACTGACGTGGCTCTTTTGGCAGACCTGCTGTCATGCTGTACAGCCACAGACACAGCTGATGCCTCTTTGACCAGCATATGAAGTTTCAACAATGCCAACCTTTTAACCACTCTCTTAGAGATCCTGTGGCAGACAGGGAGCCATTCGGTGTCTCTGTCGAGAGTGGTCATCACTTGACCGATGGGGTCATCAGATTGTAAAAGGGTTGGCAAAGACCTCTGCATTAACTCATAAAGTGAAAGATGGTATTCATGCATGCGCTTGCTGGGATTTTTCAGACCACCATTGCTGTGAATTATGTTCAGCAAAGATGGGTCATCACAGTGCGTAGTGGCATAGCTGTGGTCTATGGAGATGGAACCTGCAGTTGACAGACAGCAGTCCTTGCAGGTCTGACAAGAGCCCCGTCTCAACGTCTTGGATACTGCCCAACCTGTCAGATAATATAATGTCTGGGATGTAACCAGTGGCAGTGGCAGTGGGAGTACCGGGTTGTCACATCTATCCTCGATTTCCACCGGTTCCTTGAGTCCTTCCTCTTTGCTCCTCAGGTGGTCACTGTATTCAATCAGTAACGCACCGTCATCAGAGCCAGACTTCTCAAACTGGGCAAGTATCATCAGTCTCAACCGTGCACGACACTGCTTGGCCTGAGGACGCATGTTGTTGTTAGCTCTCAGCTGTGAGTGCAGGTTCTCATTTGCATCAGTTGACACACGCCCAGTGAAGAGGAAGGACATGTTCAGGGAACCAGTGTCCATCTGGTGTGACAACCAGTTGGGGTTTGGTGGGATGAAGGATGGTGGAACAGATGGCAGATGTTTGAGTGCAGTACTTTCATCCGACGGAGCATTGGTCCGAACGACAACCTACCTCCTCCCTCACCCTAACCCTAACCTCCCCCGGGGCAGACACCTAAACCTAACCGCAACCCTTTCCCAACCCGCAGCGCACCTCGGAGCATTGCTCCTTCAGAGCAATGCTCTGTCGGATGATAGTATGCCTCCCCAGATGTTCCACCATCACAGAGGGGAAGACTATCCTGCCATCACCAACATGGTACAGGTTGCCATGTGAACCCCGGTGTGGCTCGGTTTCCATTTGCCGATGGCAGGAACCGTGTCTGGGTCCATGTGACAAGGAACTCCTGGAGTCGCTCCAGTTTGGCACGTGCCATGGTCGTGTCTGGCGATGACAATGCTGTGAGTGGGGAGGAAGAGGTGGGGGGTTAGGGCATTATATTCCCAGCTCACTGACAATACAACATATCACATTAATCCTACTTAAGGTAGTGCTGATGCCATTTATTGTTGTACTTGTCACTTTGGTCGGCTTACCATTATAAAGACGCCGCAATGTCATCAGGTCGAACCAATCATTAACCAGCTCCAGAAACCACGCCGTTGTCTCGTCTCGGGGGGGTAGGACTTTTGCCGAAATTAGGAGACGAATGGCGGACGCCATCGACTTCGAGTACACCTTGCATGCAGGGGCGACCTGGGTGAACAGTTGGAAAACCTTTTAACTGATGATATATTTCATAGGAAATAGAATTCAAAAGGCTACATTTCCAGTTTCCAAGTTCCAAATACCCACAAGACCTGGAAGAAATAACATAAGCACAAATTGCAGTCATGACCGTGCTGTGTAGACATGCATCTTATGGTTGCCCAAAATAAATATAATCTTTATTTCCATACCTTCATTTTCTCGAAGCTCTGCTTGTTGGAGATTGCACTCGATGTAATTCCAGGCACCAACTTCTCGGGGACTTCCCTCCTGGATGTCGATGACTTTCTGTATTGGCTTGATTGTGACCTTTGAACAGCAAACGCAGAACAAGCAAATGTGTAGAGATTCATACTGACAACAAATAGTATTCTTGGCATACATTGTATAACTGTGTGGCTCACCATGTTGCTTGGGAACTTGTTTTTCTGGACAACACTGGCTGGTAGCTGGAAGCAGTGATTGCACAGGGCAATCTTCATCTCCTTTATTAGATGTGGTGGATCAGGGGAGAAGAACAGATAGCCACCAGGATAGAATGGGTGCTGGATAAAGGATCTATCCATGGCCTCCCCCCCGTTGAGACCTGCAGCCCGCCTCATAGCCTGATTGCTTGAGTCCATGTCAGTGAACTAAATTAAAAGTGGACAAACATTGTGGAAATTAAAGGAGATCTATGTTTGAGGCATTTAGCAGAAATAATATGTTTATTCTTACCACATTTATTTTTATTTATTTAACCTTTATTTAACCAGTAAAAAAACACATTGAGACTGAAGTCTCTTTTACAAGTGTGAACTGGCCAGAACAATAGGCAAAATAAGTACACAACTCTGCCAGTAAACAAAAAATAACAACAAAAAACAGGACAGACATACAATGCTCATAAATACAGTACCCACTACCAAAGAAGCTAAAAGGGAGAACAGGAACGCGACCAATAAGGACTAAAAGATCTAAGCAACGGGAATTGCTAGTTCACTAAAAAAAGCAAGCAGACAGTTGCTATACGTCAAAGCAGGAGCAGTGTATGGGAAGTGTGCCCATGGCAATCCATTTAAAGCTCACTAGGGGAATCACAGCAGCCAGTTTGAGTCTGGCCTGTAGGTCATTCCAAGACCAGGGTCCGAAATAAGCAATGCTTTTTTTCCCAGTCTCAGATTTTGTTGGGGGCACGACATAGCGTAACCAACAATTTGATCTGAGGTTGAGAGAGTTTTGGACAAGTTCAAATTTAGAACCAATGTAACGTGGGAGGTTACCAAGAATGGCTTTATAAATGAGAGTATACCAATGTAGCAACCTGCGAGACGTTAAGGAATACCAACCCACAAGGGCGTACATAGTACAGTGATGAGTCCTATAGGGGGAATTGGTTATAAACCTCAATGCAGCATGAAACAGGGGGTCAAGTTTGCTCAGAGTTGAGGAACTAGCAAAGCGGTAGACAGTATCTCCATAATCAAGCTGCGACATGAAAAGGCCTGTAACCAGCTTTTTGCGAGAAGCATTAGAAAAGCAGGACTTCATTCTGTAGAAGAAGCTCAGTGTGAACTTAAGCTTTTTTGCCAAGGTGTCAATGTGGTGTTTGAAGTTTAACTTGTTGTCCAACCAAATCCCAAGATATTTATACAACTCAACCCATTCGATGGATACTCCATCCAGAGTGGTGATATTTGAGGGGACATTGACTAGGCTATTTGGAGAAAATAGCATGGCCTTGGTTTTGTGGCCGTTTAATAGCAATTTGCTGTTTAGCAGTCCATGCTGCAAGGAGACAAAGTCAGAGGCCAAGTTTGACACTGCCACATCAAGTGAGGGGGCACAGGAATACAGAATTGTGTCATCTGCATACATATGATACCTACTATGCTTGGATTGACTACAAATATGGTTCACATACAGCAGAAAAAGCAAAGGTCCTAGAATGGAACCTTGAGGGACTCCTTTCTCTAGGGTGATAGAGTCAGACAGTGTGTCACCAAATTTAACACACTGTGTGCGGCCAAATAAGTAGCATTTAGACCAGCCTAGCACATTATGGCGAAAACCAGTATTCGAGAGGACATTTAGCAAGACAAATGCCTTGCTAAGGTCAATGAATAAGGCTGCACAGAACGATTTTGAGCCCAGGGCATCCCTGATGTCATCCATGACATTAAGGCATGCTGTCACAGTACTATGTTTTGCCCTGAAGCCAGACTGCATTGGGTTTAGAATCGTATGTGCATCAAGAAAGAGTTTAACCTGAGTCGATACTTGGCCCTCCAAAATCTTAGCCAACCACAGCAACCACCCTGATTCCACGCTCCCCACAAGCCATGATAATGGATTGTACAAGCTCCCACAGCTCTGTGCCAGTCACTGAGGACCCAGTGAAATGATAGGCTACGACCTGTTTGTAATGAACAGTAAGACAGCCCAGCATGCAGGTCAGCAGTTTTTTGGCATGTTTGTCTGGAGTTGGGGGCATGGTCACCGCCCCCAACACAGACTTTGTGGCAGAGTCGTACTGTAGGCCAGTCGCAATAGACATTTCATCCATCTAGAATCATTGATCAGAAATAAAGGATTATGATAGTTAACAATTAAATGATTTCAAGTTTTTTACAAATGGGACATACCTTCAGAATGACCATTTGTGCGTGACTGGGAAGGGACTTCAGTTTGCCTGCCACCAAATCAAGGATGTCTAACTGGATACCAGGGACACACTGAAGTCCTTCCAGTCTTTTGTTGATGGTCCTATATGATGGAATTGGGTAATTCATGTCTTGGAAAGATGAAGACATATAGTTTAGAACTACAATTATATTTAATGCATTACTCATAGTATATGGACGTTCAAGAATTACCCTTTCGCAGGAACTCGTATCCATCACATCCAACAGCCAACCTAAGAGCCAGACAGCTTGAATCCGTCTTTGCTGACCACTTGTGACTTGAAGACAGCCAGGTGGGAACAAGCCTGTTGAGCAAGGATATATATATATATATATATATATATATATATATATATATATATATATATATAGGTTTATGTGTTTGTGTGCACATGCATGTGCGTACATGGCATGCATGTATACTTGCCTTCTTTCAAGGAATTTGATCTGGTCTTCGTTAATCACTTGTGACAGCATTTTGTTCTGAAAGAGAAAACGGGTTCCATGATTCTTCATTAATGATGGCCAGTCGCCTATATGAGAATGATCCAGTTTCAGTGTACCAACCTTTTTTCTCCAGCTCACAGGTTGAATGTTTAATCTGGAGATCTTTTTCAGCCAGTAGACATGTGGTTGGTGACTGAACCAAACCTAAGGAATTATTTAATAGATATTCAGGTATACTGTTCTAAATTTGTAGTTGTTTTCATACAGATTAAAATAAATTGATTCAGTTACAGTACATAAAAAGTTTAGCTAAGCCAACTTTTGGTATTGAAGAGTTCATACATAACTGGTGGTGATGGTGACATGTAAAGAGTTTATACGTACAGTAACTGTGATCTTGCTGTTGTATTTCTGCTGTTGCTCCTGGTGGTGATGGCAAGAGGCAAATGAACAGAGTGGAGAATTAGGCTACATAAAATAAGTTTAACTTAACAGGGTACACTTTGGAATTAAGACAGAAGGTATCTTTATACAGCCAAATGCAGGGTCCATACTCAAGAGTTCCTACTTACTGTTGTGGTCTGATCTTTGATCTGCTGCCAGGGGCAAATCCATTCCGGTTTCTGACGTGGGTAGTGCTGATGGAGGTGATGCTGATTGCATCCCTGCTGCTGAAGTGGGTTGTGATGGTGGAGGTGATGCTTGTTGCATCCCTGCTGCTGGTGGTGAGTTAAATGAGTTTAACTTCAAAAAGGGTACACTTTGGAATTAAGATGACACATACAAGAAGGTATGTTTTTACAGCCAAATGAAGGATCCATACTTTTCTACTTAGTTTCTACTTACAGTAGGTGTGGTCTGATCTTTCATCTGCTGCCATTCCTGTTGCTGACGTGGGTTGTGATGGTGGAGCTGATGCTGGTTGCATCCCTGCTGCTGAAGTGGCTAGTGATGATGACAAGCAAAGAGTTTGTTAAATGTGGTAGTGATGGGAGTGACAATTAAACGGTATATGGCTCATATACTTACAGGAACTTCGTTCCACTACATGACGTGGGACAGCTGTTCTCCTGAGTCTTCTACGGCCAATGAGGTCCTCTGGTGTGAAGTGGTCCTTAGGAAAGAAAATAGATTTGTCTAAATACCCAAACAACAGCATGATAATACATAATTAGTGTGAATACGTGATTAGGGTTGAGCCTACCTCTGCAGACTTTGGAGGATGGTGTGGGTTCCCAGGTTGGGAACTGCCTTTTAGCCCTCCTCACCTCATCCACCCATAGTCGTCTGATTTGACCCGCTTTAGTTAGGAAACTAAACAGATTTTTTTTTTCCTTCTTGCCTCTACAAATTGGGAGGATGCATGTATTTGGCATGGTTGCGAAGAAATAGCTTTGTGCCACAGTCTGCTTTATGTACACTCTTAGAAGTACTGGGTTAAAAAATAACCCAAATTTAACCCAACCCCTGGTTTCGTTTTGGACCACACACACACATGGGTTAGCTTAGCCCATGTGCTGGGTTGGATCATTTCAACTCATGTGTTGGGTTGTTCATTTAACCCAAGTTAGTGATTGAAATAAACCATGTCACTGGGTTAAATATAAACCATACACTGGGTTGTTCATTTAACCCAAGTTAGTGATTGAAATAAACCATGTCACTGGGTTAAATATAAACCATACACTGGGTTGTTCATTTAACCCAAGTTAGTGATTGAAATAAACCATATCACTGGGTTAAATATAAACCATACACTGGGTTGTTCATTTAACCCAAGTTAGTGATTGAAATAAACCATATCACTGGGTTAAATATAAACCATACACTGGGTTGTTCATTTAACCCAAGTTAGTGATTGAAATCAACCATGTCACTGGGTTAAATATAAACCATACACTGGGTTGTTCATTTAACCCAAGCTAGTGATTGAAATCAACCATATCACTGGGTTAAATATAAACATTACACTGGGTTGTTCATTTAACCCAAGCTAGTGATTGAAATTAACTATATTTCTGGTTAAATTAATAATAAAACATTATTTCCAAACACCATGAATGTATATACATTATTTATTGTTATTTTGAACAATCTCCATTAAATATGGTTCAGAAAACAAAACAAAAAAAACAAAACTGTATGTTTTTATTTTATTACAAACTCCTGTTTAGTGTCAACTGTCCAGGCATTAAACACCAAATTTCCATTCCATTTAAAGTGCCTTGAGACAGCCAGTTTGATTACCCAACATTATATATAATTATATTATATAGGACAATGATTTAGGTATTTCTTCACTCAAGATGTGACCTAACAATGGTGTTACGTATTTAAACAGTCTATTAAAATAATTAAGAACGACAGTTTTTCTCTTCAGAAAATGTGATGCAAACTTGCAAAACAAAACTAGTGGTCATATTGTGTATACTGCACGTACCCCTCTTGTCACTGGGAAGTCCAACTCTACAATACAGAGAAGATGGGCATAAAAGCTACATACATGATGTAACATCTATGCCTGTAACACATTAGACTAGAATCTAGTCTGATGTTATCTAGTGACTAGATAACATCCTGGGAATCAAAGAAGGGCAATGCTGTCCTATAAGTTTTCCTGACCGTTTAGTAAATATATAGTAGATTTACTCTATGGCACATTTTATTTAAATTCCTATTACCAGGAATGTTGCACTGTCATGTTGCACATGAAGTACAATAACTAATCATACTATACAGTCTGTGCCTGGAGATTTTAGCGTCTCCATTTTTTTTTAAACCTATACATCAATTTTTATTTATAATATATATTTAGATATAAATTTTTGCTGCCCTGCCCCCTGTTCTTTTTAATTGCTTTTCTAACACTAGGCTGCAATTGATGTCCTCAAAGATTTCACAATTGAGGACTCCTGTCCAGCAAAGTCATAAATGGCATTTTGGATAAACTCCCAGGTGGGGCGACACTTCACTGTGTAATTCATTTGAAAAACATAGTAAGATTTAAAACAAAGGTCTACAGCACCCAACAAAGTGTCCATTTCAATTGAGTGGTCCGACACAATGGCGAAGAACTGGCTTGTGGTCTTCTCATCTCCAAGACACAAAATGTGCGGTAAGGGATCTGCTGTCTCGAGATACTGCACCATGTTGGTCCCCACCTGTTGAGAGAGAGAGACAGGGGTATGAAGATGCTAATAGTAACACTGAAACACCCAACATTATTACAATTTAATCCAGAGTGATTTACAGCAAGCGAGGACAATACAAGGTAATACATGAAAAACATAGAAATACTCATCTAGGATCATACGTATAAGAGATTAACATCTATCATCTAACAGAAGAATATCCATACATTGAAACAACATATAAACACTATAGAATGCCAGATCAATAATGACCTGGCATTTGTCTACATAATAACCCATCTACAATTACACAATTAGCCTTTACATAAGCCTGCAAGGTCGTCAAAGCTAGTTTAAGTGCTATGGTCAGTGGTGCGGGCTGAGATGGAGTCTGAAGAGGTGCGTTTTCAGACTATAATAATAATAATAATAATAAAACTTTATTTGTATAGCACCTTTCATGACATGAAATGCAGCTCAAAGTGCTTTACAGAACAATGGCGAATAAAAAAGAAAAGCAAGGCAACGACATTAAAAATAAAACAAGCAGTAATGCAATACAGTGAGGACATGAATAACAAAAAATAAAAGATCAATTAAAAGCAATGTTGTAGAAGTGGGTCTTGAGCTGTGCTTTAAAAATGTCTACAGAGGCTGCCTGACAAAGGTACAGTGGGAGCTTGTCCCATGCCGACGGCCCGTAGAATCAATAAGCTGCTTCCCCGTATTTTTTAGTTGACATTTTTTAGGCAAAGCAAGCAGGCCAGCAGTGGAAGACCTTAGGGGCGGTTTGGGACATATTTAGGCAGGCAGTCATGTAGGTAGGAAGGTGCGAGACCATTGAGAGCTTTATACACAAGTAAAATAATTTTAAATCAATCCTAAAAACAACCGGAAGCCAGTGCAGTGATGCCAAAACTGGAGTAATATGTTCTCTCATCTTAGTTCTAGTTAAAACTCTGGCTGCTGCATTTTGGACAAGTTGTAATCTGTCAGTTGTTTTCTTAGGCAGTCCTGAAAAAAAGTGCATTGCCGTAATCAAGCCGAGAAAAAACAAAGGCGTGGATTAGAGTTTTTGCATCGTCCAAAGACAAATAGGCTCTGATTCGTGCAATATTTCTAAGGTGAAAAAAGGCAATCTTGGTAACATGATTAATGTGTGAATTAAAATTCAATTCACTCAATAACCCCCAGGTTCTTTACTGTACTGTTACTTTCTACAGTCAGGTTGGTGGAAGATTGGGTGCGAGTCTGCAGTTCTGATTGCAATGGGAAGTTCATTACATCGTTTTGGACCAAGAAGGGAGAAGAGATTTGTGGAGCGTTGTCCCGGATGTTTTAGTGAAGGTTGTGCCAGCTTCCCTGTGTTATTTGAAGTAGACAAAGTACAACTTACTGATTGGATGTTAATAAAGGCCTTGCAGGACTCCACGATGGTGGGTCTGTGGCATATTCTTCCAATCTTATAGGACGATGGAGGAAGCAGACACGGCAGGACCTTCAAAGCTCTTTCTACACAATATAAGAAGAACACATATTAACATCAATATCTAAATAGTATGCCAATAATGTAAAGATCGACATTTCTGAAGCAATATTTTATGCCCTTGTGTTGAATGTTGATGACGTGTTAGATGTTGTGACATCTAATCAGAATTTTTATAGTCACATCACAGGGTTTACAGTTAAAACTCCATTTTGATTGTCAAATTTGTTTCCAGAAAGAAAAGGAAGGGGGAGCAGGAATCAAAGAAAGACAACAAGATATCTAATGAAGTGTTTCTCAAATATCTTCAGTTCATGTCCCACAAATTATCATTTGGACTATGGATGTGATTATTGTGGACAACACTTCTCTCGAATGGATGTTCTTAAAAGCCACAAGAGGATTCACTCTGGAAAGAAACCCTATGGATGTGATCAGTGTGGACAACACTTCTCTCAAACGGCACACCTTAAAATCCACCAGAGAATTCACACTGGAGAGAAACCCTATGGATGTGATTATTGTGGACAACACTTCTCTGACATGTCCAGCCTAAGAAAACACCAGAGAATTCACACTGGAGAGAAACCCTATGGATGTGATCAATGTGGACAACACTTCGCTAGAATGGCAGATCTTAAATGCCACCAGAGAATTCACACTGGAGAGAAACCCTATGGTTGTGATCAATGTGGACAACACTTCGCTAGAATGGCAGATCTTAAATGCCACCAGAGAATTCACACTGGAGAGAAACCCTATGGATGTGATCAATGTGGACAACACTTCGCTAGAATGGCAGATCTTAAATGCCACCAGAGAATTCACACTGGAGAGAAACCCTATGGATGTGATCAATGTGGACAACACTTCGCTAGAGTGTGTGTGTGTGTGTGTGTGTGTGTGTGTGTGTGTGTGTGTGTACACACGTAGGGTTGAGATTCGGAAACGGAGGAATAAGAGGAACCAGATTTTAATCACATTGTCAGAGCTGGTATGTGGACTTCTCGTCCGACTGCTGTACAATTGAAATACTGTTGGTTCTTAAACTATTTCAAGAGTTACACACCTGTTAAAATGAATTTGGAACCCCCTATAGGAATCATTAAAGGGCACAATTAAGGAATGAGACCGTTAATGAACCTCAATCGTTACAATTCGTAAGGACCCCAAACCTGTGTGTGAGAGTTCGTAACAAAGCAAGAAATGGCTTACCTGGTGTCATGTCATCATACACTGGGGGCAATTTACCCTCTCGCTGGGCCATTACAAGGATTCGGTCACTCATACTAGGCCATTTCTCGAACAGTTTCGCCGCCGCCTCTGGATAAAGCTGCTGGAAGTCTTGTGATATCTGATACATTTTGGAAAAACATGAAAAACAATAGTACAACAGTGTTTAAAGAAATCATATGGACTTTTAGTCCATATAATTTTGGAAAAATAGGTGAACATTCAGTGAAACAAGTTCACAATGTGTCATGCTGTGATGCACATTTATATTGCAAATATTCGGCAGGTGTAGAGGGAGTGGACCAAGTATAGACCCCCGGCAGACTCTACAAAGTATATACTGTAGGATTAGGTTAAACAGACTTCAACAGTTCAAATAATGTCTTACCATGCCAGGATCTACAAGCCTAGGGAACTCCGTCAAGACTTCCTGGACGCTCCTCGGGACATCCCTAATCCACCTGCCTCTTTGTATAGCTGTCTGTTTCATGTAATCCTCAACTTGAGACACTGGAGATCTATTGTTCTTCAGCCATTCCACCATTTCTTTCAGGTTTTCGGGTTCTGATGAATGTAGTACAGGGGTCATCAGATAAATTATAGCGGCACCTGTGCTTACAGTTTATAAGGTCTGTTCATAAGTCTATACAATCCCTTGCATTTGTCCATTCTGGCCTGCTGGGAATAATTTACATGGTTAATAATAATACCTGGTACACCAGGGGTCTGTTCCTCCTGATGCTCAAGGGCGTGTGCAAGCCGTCTCTGTTTTCTGATGCGCTTCCTTATGTTCCTTAAGCGCTCCTCCAGGAAACCTGTAGCAGGTTTTTTTTTCTGAGCAACTGTGTACCAAGCTCCCTGTGAAATAGATTTTATTCAGCTTAAATTGGCCTGGCAAACCATGAAGGTTACATGGGATTTTGATGAGCAGTCCACAAATGTGTCCAGGACTGTGCCCTAGGAAAAACCTGGTAGGTGTGTGTGTTCTGTTTTGTGTGCTGATGGATTCACTTACATAGCCACTGCCTGTAACAGCTAGAAGACAGGGAAAGTCATGCACCAATGTCATGGCAAGGGCTTTCTTGATGTCTCTGTTTGGCCTGTTAAAATAGACAGTTGAAGTTTGTCAAAGAAAAGTGTAAAGATGACAGTCGGTAATCATTGTAAAATATACGATTCAATAACATATGTTATGTATAAAAGTGTATGTTCACAGAACAATTTATATACAGCTCACTCACGTTTCACCATGGGTGGAAATCAGGTGAGCTACAAGAAGTCTCGCTAGGGTCTTTCTCTGCTTGGTGTTGATGGAGCTCTGTACATCCAAACTGTGTAGTATTTCCCTCCCCTGAATAGTGCATTGCAGAATCTGGCGTATTGGCTATAAAACATAATGAATCACAATGAAAAACTGCCAAATTATTATTAAGGACTTTTCTTTCTCAAATGTTTAGGTTCGGGAGTTACACTGGCTCAGGAGTGCAGTCTGCAGAAATAAAAGAAAGACAAGAGAAAAGGCAAAGAAGACTAGACTAGACTAGGACAACAAGAACTCAAGTGTGTGCCTTTGTGGTACTGTCAATACTTACAAATGTTTGTTCCAGCTGCAGGTTCAACACGCAGGTTGGTTGTAGATTATCGATTCCTCCATCGGTGCTGGTGCCACCGAATCTGAATGTGGATTCTTCCACTGGTGCTGGTGCCACAGAAGCATCTTGAGAACCCTCTGCAAAACTTGGTGTGTTAATCTGTAGAGAATCATAGTTAAAAACATATATGTTAATGACATTTAGAAGCTTTGGAACCCTTTCCCGGGGGTCTTTATGTGTGTAATATGTGGTTTTAGATATTTTAGATTGTAGCAGTGAGCCCAGTGTCTCTGATGTCATGGACACTGGGCTCACTTCCTCCCTGGACTACAATTCCCATAATACTTTGGTGCACTGTGGATAGGGGAGGGCTGTCTTACCGAGACAACATGTAGCCAAGGAAGAACCACTTTTTAAATTGCCTCATGTTGGCACCAGCCCACTTTATGTTTTGGCCTATAACTCTTGAACCATTGGCCGTCTTACTTACTTAGACTTAGTTCCTCCCGTTCCTATTGGACCATTGGGCGACGAGTCCTCTCCATTTACTCCGGTCTCTGGCGACCCTTCTTGCTCCGTGCCAGCTGACACCCATCTCGCTTAGGTCTTCCTTCTTCCTTCCTTCCTTCTTCTGTCTTCATGTCTTCTTTGGCCTCCCTCTCTTCCTCTTTCCACCTTCTGGCATCCAGTCCATTGGCCGTACAGTCAAATAAAGTGTCCCTTGCATTGCTTGTTGCTTCCCCAATGGTCATGACCATGGGGACCATTGACTACATTTTCCACCATTTTGCATTTTCTCAACACTAAATCTCTACTCAAATTCTCTTCACCAAAAATAGCAGAACTACAAGCTCACAACATGTTCCAAATGGAATCTACAAGCTTGGAGCTTGTAGATCTGTTATTTTTTGCAAATCGCCCCCCAGAATATGGATAGAATGGTTAATAGACTCTGTATCTAAGCGAAATGTAGTAACTGTCATCTCTGTAAGATTTCACAGCATGGAGACTGTGATAGTCCATAAGAGAACTCTGGTCGACAGCAAAGACACTAGTGGTTGCCTCAACGCAATGAGCAAACAAATGCCTATCAAAACCCACAGTGTCCCACTTTTGGGCAACAAGCTTGACTGATTCATTGATGACTACAATGTTTTTCACTAAGCCAAACTGAGGCTCTCCATCATCATCATAGGACAGAAAAACTGTCATGCCAGGTCTGTATTGTGTACCGTTAACATTGACCCAATTTGGCACAAAGGTTTCAGTAAATGGTGGGATATCTTCAAGACCACTTTGTACCTCACCAAAACCATCCATTTCAGCCAGCAGAGTGCTGTGACCCGGACCAATTTCAGTTTCTGGTTTAAATACAGAACCAGCGAGGAGGGAATAGCAGAGAGTCATTTGGTGCCTAAACGCCATTGTCTTGCAAATATTTCTGAAATTGCAGGTGATGTGGCAGATGCGTTTAAAAAATGCATGTTTAGCTTCAAAGCGCATTGACCAGAACTGAATCAGGGGTCCCAACTGTCTAATTGCTTCTGGATAGTGCACCATGAAGTGATGCTTTGGACGAAGGTGCCTTTCGGGATACAGCTCAAGGAACAGAGAGTGGTGCTCTTCAATGATGGCAGCTAAATAAACGGTAACTTCTTGTGTCAGAGATGGAGAGAAAACTATTTCCATGCAATCCAGGAGGAGGAGCAAGAGCTCCCAGTGTTTATTCTCTTCCGGTATGAGGTCCCCAATCATACACGGAAGATGCCTGAGAAGACACCATGTTTGGGATGCAGACTGACGCATTGCCCTTCCGGGATTTTTAAGTTCCTGCTTCCCAATCACAGATGGCTTGTTCTTGACATCAGAAAAGCCATAATCAAAACTGGTTATCCTGAAGTTGAGTGTGTCAAGTGTGAGGTGTTTGTCCTCAATCAAGGAGGCGAGCACCAACTTCAGCTCAAATGGACCCACCCCTTCCAACAAGTCATGCATGATATCCAACACTTTGTTGTGTGTCACATTAAAGTAGGACAAATTATTTAGAATACTGTCCCTGCTAACACCAGTATCTGACAAGCTATGACAACGAACATCAGCCGCGTAATTTGCCTCATTTCGCATCAGGGTTGCATCTGCCTTTGTCTGTGACTGTGTTGTAGTCTTGTGTGCTTTGCAGATGCGACAGAAATAATTAGCATTGAAGCCCTCTGTAAATCCAAGTATGCCATTCAAACCAAGATTGTCCCCACACAACTGGGCAACTGCAAACCTGATTTCACCCTTAAAGTGAGGTGTGTTGACAGTTATACCATTGACCTCAAGATCCTTCAGTTCCTCTATGACTGGCCGCAGAACAGCATCAACCTGATACGATTTGGCATCATCCACTCTGTAAACTGCCACCAGAAAGTGTGATGAGAGTTTTGACGAAAACACTGGGGGCAAACTCTTGATCATCATGTAAATGAACCCCAACTTGTGAACGCCAACCTTTGCCCCCAGTGGATTGACGGATTCACAATCGTCATTATAAAATACAAGTGGAACAGACACTTTGCTGGAGAAGAGAGGATGCTGCTTACAGTATTCCCCATCATAGAAGTCTGAAAGGACTCCATCTTCTCTTTGCTGCCAGGCAAAGATGGCATCCAAAATGCCAGGGATCTCGAGCACTTTTTGCAACAGAGGTTTCAGGGGGACACGATAAAACACGTCTGGCAGTAAAACCTGTCTAACTGTCCCAGTAGCTGGGTCCCTTCTCTGCACAAAGGAGCCTCCAGGGAACATCTCCTCTACCGGCTCAATGAAGTTGCCCGACTTCACAAAATACTTAAACTGTTTGAATTCAGATTCCAACCCTTCAAATGGACTAGCTGCTGCCTCAAAATCATGGGCAAGCGCTTGTACCGCGGGATCATCCTTATGACCAAATCTTTCGAACAGATACAAAGTCTTCCTCTGTAGTGAACCGACAATGTCCGAAACCAAGCTGGATGTATGTTGCACAACAAAACGGACTGTACTGTAGGTCTGTGCTGATTTAGCCTTAAGGGTTGCTAAAAACTCAGCTACTCTGTCCATTATGGTTTCTTGTTCTAGGTCATCCCAGTAATCACCCTGTTCATTTTGCACAAAGGCCTCTTCAGTATCAGCATTTTCTGTATTATGCATTTCTACATTTATGGGAACAGATGTGCCCTCTACAGATGCTCTTGAGGCCCCCCTGGAATGCTGTTCAGTGCCATGATGCTGGCCTGGAACAACAGGATGGACATTCAAAAGGTGTCTTCTGAAAGACCGCACAAACCCAAAAGTCCGCCTGCAACCGTTTTCATAGCACTGCCAAAATGTTGAAGCACTAGTCATGGAATGCACTGCCCTCAAATGAATAAACAGACCCTTGGCATCTCCGGCTATGGCTTCTTTGCAGCGGAAGCATGTATATGCCATCATTACAAAAACGTCCGATCAAACCTATTTTTTAACTCACAAGTTCCTTGTGGTGTTTCTGGAATTTTACACGCTGTCCGATTTTCGGTATCAGTGCTGCAATGGCATTGGTGTCCAACAAACGAAAGCTCTCCTCATCAACATCCTGCTCTGAAATACAAGAATGAAAATAAAGAAAGAAGTAAATGTTGTTACAAATGTAGGCCAGTAACAATTATTACAATTTTAAATAATTATTTACATAATTCATCCACATTTTTAGGAGGATTAGCAGCCAGAAATATCTACAAGCTCACAATGCAAGCTCTGTTGTGAGCTTGTAGGCCTATATCTGCTATTTTGTTTTTTTTAGCAACAAATGGTGTGAAGTTAACTCAGTATAATAACTCCATATAGGGTTTTGTGGTTAATTACCTAGTCAAAATAGAGACAATTTAGTATCAAACTGGATATGGCCTCCTTAAAATATAGAAAAATCGTTTATAGTACAACATTGTCTAAAGAAAAATGATTTACCTTTAAATGTCTCAATTAAATTATCAAGTTGCCATGCAGTCAGCATCTCTGCGACAAAAGTGTCCATGGTGAAACGCCATGACTAGAATGAAATCAGATTATCTAAATTAGAAAACAGAATGACTTGACATGTATTGTCCCTGTTATCATGCATGCAACATGCTAACCATGCTAGCCAGTAGCCCCTCTACTCATAGTAGCCTATGATAGTTATCCCATGACATCTCATCTCATTTCTGTTTTGCTAGACGAAATGAAAGCCTGTGTATCGAGGCTACTGTATTGCCAACATGGAGGAAGTAATAAAAGAAAACTCACACAATGGATAAACGCCGATCGGGTGAACTCTGTTGTGCTTAGCCTACTCACTCAGCCCACGCTATGTGCTGCTGCTTGTAGCCTACTCACTCAGTGTCCATGGTGAAACTCCATGACTAGAATTAAATCAGATTATCTAAATTAGAAAACAGAATGACTTGACATTTATTGTAAACTTAGCAAATGCAGAAATAATTTGTGATGAGGCAAACTGCTTTTGCACTACAAAAACAAATAACTATTGAAATAGGTGTAGCTTGCAACTAAGCCTTTTCTAGTTTAGGCACAACACTGCCTGTCACCGAGGCTAACTGCCGGTAGAATACAAAAAATATATAGCCTAGGGTAAAAGCAGTATGAAGCAGACGAAATAACTATCTTTACATGAAGTCAATGTAATCATTGACGATGTATTGTCCCTGTTATCATGCATGCAACATGCTAACCATGCTAGCCATTAGCCCCTCTACTCATAGTAGCCTATGATAGTTATCCCATGACGTCTCATCTCATTTCTGTTTTGCTAGACGAAATGAAAGCCTGTGTATCGAGGCTACTGTATTGCCAACATGGAGGAAGTAATAAAAGAAAACTCACAATGGATAAACGCCGGTCGGTGAACTCTGTTGTGCTTAGCCTACTCACTCAGCCCACGCTATGTGCTGCTGCTTGTAGCCTACTCACGCAGTGTCCATGGTGAAACTCCATGACTAGAATTAAATCAGATTATCTAAATTAGAAAACAGAATGACTTGACATTTATTGTAAACTTAGCAAATGCAGAAATAATTTGTGATGAGGCAAACTGCTTTTGCACTACAAAAACAAATAACTATTGAAATAGGTTGTAGCTTGCAACTAAGCCTTTTCTAGTTTAGGCACAACGCTGCCGGTCACCGAGGCTAACTGCCGGTAGAATACAAAAAATATATAGCCTAGGGTAAAAGCAGTATGAAGCAGACGAAATAACTATCTTTACATGAAGTCAATGTAATCATTGACGATGTATTGTCCCTGTTATCATGCATGCAACATGCTAACCATGCTAGCCATTAGCCCCTCTACTCATAGTAGCCCATGATAGTTATCCCATGACGTCTCATCTCATTTCTGTTTTGCTAGACGAAATGAAAGCCTGTGTATCGAGGCTACTGTATTGCCAACATGGAGGAAGTAATAGAAGAAAACTCACAATGGATAAACACCGGTCGGGTGAACTCTGTTGTGCAGCTCTGCTTCACTGTTTGTAGCCCGCGCTTCACTCAGCCCGCGCTCTGTAACGTAACGTAACGTGTGTGTGTGTGTGTGTGTGTGTGTGTGTGTGTGTGTGTGTGTGTGTGTGTGTGTGTGTGTGTGTGTGTGTGTGTGTGTGTGTGTGCGCGCGCGCGCGCCGCGCGGGTGCTGGGAAGTGACGTCAGACAACTGCTTTGATACACAGAAAATCTAAAAGCGCGCGCGAGTGGAATACTGGGAACTTAAAGGCACACACACAGTCCTGTAACACAGTCATGCGAAATTGAATCGAATGCACAGGAATGACTATAAATGTCTCCCATATGGGCCCAGATGGGTGGGTGTGTGTGTACTGTGCCGAATACTACTGTTAGATAGATATATATCGGTTCTTTCTTTTCTTTTTTTTTCTGGTCTCGTTGCATAGTATCAGTTTCCAGTAATACACATCTCAGATATAAATGATTGCCTTTGTAGTCTAGTGGATAGTGCTCTTACCCTTGGCATTTTTGCTGCCTGTGGGACCTGGTTCGACTCCTGCTCATGGCATGATGGCAAACACTTATTTGAACTTATAATGTTCTTTTGTATATTGTGTATGGACACAAGCTACATTTTAGACATTTTAGTAAATCATTTGATAACACTTCTATCAACAAAGACGTTGTGTATTGTATTTTTTAAACAGGCTATAAGTTGTTGGACTGATATACCCTCTCCTTTTCTCTCCTCTCCTCTCCAATGGTGTTTTGTGTATTCACTGTGAAGACACAAAACAGACCTTTAAAACATGTTTTTGAATGTGATTCTTCGGACACTAGATGTATTTTTCATATTTAGAGTATGCCGAATCCAATGACGTCGGTCTGGACTTTCCACGACGTTTGCAAAGGTCAAAGTTCAGCCAAAAGACTGCAACGGTGACCTTTGGGGCCAAATTCCTTAGAAAATGGGGTGAAGGATATTTAAAAAAATATGTTACAACCTCCAATATCCATATTAAGGACATGCCGGATTCATTGGCGGCGGTCTCGAATTTCCACAACTTTTGCAAAGGTCAAAGGTCAGCCAAAAGACTGCCACGGTGACCTTTGGGCCAAATTTGAGGTTCCAAGGTCGCAGAAAAAAACCGAGACTATCACGACGATCGGCTCGTCGCCGCGATCGCAGAGATATAAGGCTCATCTTGAACAGACTTACGATCATCGACGTAGAACGCGCAAACGTCAAACCTTTGCTTCACTACGGTGCTTCACTACGGCACAACGGTAAGGCCTTCGGGTCTGATTTTCAGATATGTTATAGAGCTTGCAGAGACGCACGCGTGGATCTATAGAACGTCCTCGGGCGACCTTTCTAGGAGGCGGGGTCTCGTTTCACTTTTTTCAGTCAGGATGCTGTTAAAGTCTATGGGTCTATGAGGTGTCTGATGCACAAAGCCAAAGTGAAACACGTTTTGTACGACTGTCGGAGGCGTACATCGAAGACATCAAACCGTTCGTCTGGGCGAGCTCTCTGACATATCCGAACGTCGGACCGTAATGTTTTATCGTTGGCACGTTGTCGCGCGTCAAAGTCGGCAAATTGTAGGCCTTCGTTCAGGGCTACCGTCGCGACCGTATGTCCGTTTGGCCCGAAACTTATACGTCTGTGATCGGGGCCGCGACCCGGTTGCAGTGATGGTCTCAGATTTTTTCTGCGACTTTCGCGTCAAAGTCGCGAATTTCGAGGCATTCGTGCAGGGCTACCACCGCGACCGTATATGCGTTTGGCCCAAAACCTATACGGCTGCGACCGCGACCGCGACCCGGTCGCGGTGATGGTCTCGGATTATTTCTGCGACTTTCGCGACTTTTCTCGCTAACTTAGGCCTCTTGCTAACTTAAGCCCAGCCTCCTCTTGCAAACTTAAGCCACGCCTCCTTTTTTGTGGGAGTGGTTTATGCAAATTGGGGGTGCGGTTTATGGGGGTGTTTCTGATGCTAATTAGGGGCGTGTGTTAATTAGATAAAAATAAGTTCTGCGACTTTGACGCGAAAGTCGCAGAACAAATCCGAGACCATCACTGCTACCGGGTCGCGGCCCCGATCGCAGCCGTATAAGTTTCGGGCCAAACGGATATACGGTCGCGGCGGTAGCCCCATTAAGGCATTTGGTCCAAAGGTCACCATGGCAGTCTTTTGGCTGACCTTTGACCTTTGCAAACGTTGTGGAAATTTGAGACCGGCGCCATTGGATGCGGCATGTCCTGAATATGAAAAATATGTCTAGTGTTCGAAGGAATAACATTAGAAAACATGTTTTAAAGGTCTGTTTGAAGACACAAAACTCCTCTGGAGAGGAGAGGAGAGAAGAGGAGAGCTGCACAACAACTTTATAGCCCGTTTAAAAAAGTACAATACACAACGTCTTTCTTGATAGAAGTGTTATCAAATGATTTACAATAATGGTACCGTCAAAAATGTAGCTTGTGTCCATACAAAATATAACATATTAAGTTTAAATAACTTTCTGCCATGAGTGGGATTTGAACCGGCTGCCAGATGCAGCAATAACACCAAGGGCAAGAGCACAGACCACTAGACTACCAAGGCAATAATTTGTCTTAGAGATGTGTACTACTGGACACTGATACTATGCAAAGAGACCAGAAAAAAAAAAGGAAGAAAGAAAGAGAACCAATATATATCAAACAGTAGTATTCACACAGTACACACACACACACACACACACACACACACACACACACACACACACACACACACACACACACACACACACGCACAACACACACACACACACGCACACACACACACACACACACACACACACACACACACACACACACACACACACACACACACACACGCACACACACACACACACACACACACACACACACGCACACACACACACATCTGGGCCCATATACAATGGGAGACATTTATAGTAATTCCTGTGCATTCGATGGGTGGATTCATACTACATCGGACAAATGTGTTTTTCTGTTCAGGCTGTTAATTTGTTTCCTTTTGTACGCAATTAATCAATTGATTTTTTTATTAACAGTTTGCAGAATTACAGTATACATTTCGAGTATACAACTCAATCAATCAAAACATTCAATAGACAAATATATAGCTATCCAAAACATCATAATAAGTAGAAAACGAAAATAAATATAATTTAGAGAATTGATAAATGTGATAAAATATAGTTTACATTACATACCTTGTTTTCAAAAATGGTTCCACAGTGATTCAGAAGCAGGAAAATCAATAAAGCCAACCTCTGGGTTAAAATAACCCAGGCAGGTGTTAATGCGCTTTGACCCAGGGGTAACCCAGGGTGCTGGGTAGCCAGAACAACCCAGCAGTGTGTTTACAGTAACCAAATAAACCAGAATAATGGCTGAATGAAAATAACCCAGCAATGTGTTCATGAAAATAACCCAAGACTTTTAAGAGTGTAGGGCTTGGCACCCATATGTGCACCTGCATTGATTGGACTTGATACCCGACACAATGGGCTATCAATTAGTTAATCAAGTAGACCTAAATAGGCTTATGCCTACTGACATATTCCTACTGGATGTAATACGCATGCATGATTGCAGTCATGCAGTGCATTTTGCAGAAGGCACGTGCAGGGGGGGGGCTAGGGGGGCTTGAGCACCTGCCCTTTTTTAGAAGGTGCCCTTTCCCAAAAAGGGGGGCGGGGGGGATGTGATGTGGGGGGCCAATACAAGCTTATGTGGGGGGAAATAAGGGCTTGTGGGGGGCCAATAGGGGCTTATGTGGGGGGCCAATAAGGGCTTGTGTGGGGGAAAAACAAGGGCTTATTTGGGGGCAAATAAGGGCTTGGGCAGTTGGGGGGCCAATAAGTGCTTGTGTGGGGGGTAAATAAGGGCTTATGTGGGGGCCAATAAGGGCTTATGTGGGTGGCAATAAGTGCCATTGGCCCTTCAAGACGAACATTTGACAAGTAATGATAATTTCACTATCATAATGAATTATCTTTTAATGCACTGGCTGCCATCAGTCAGTTTTAGTTTCAGACTAATGAAAACATATTGCTTATTTTACTGTCCAATGACATGAAATGGCACAAGGGACGGACTCCACAAAAAGACCACCCCCAAAAATCGGCGCGCGCTGTGCGCGCCCATACACATGTACCCTTTTCTGGAGATTGAGCCCCTGCCCCCTCAGTGCTCTCTGCACGGCCCTGTTTTGCAGTGACTATTGGCTTAGTGTGTATTACTAAATCAGAATCAGAACCAGTGCATTCATTGATTGGGTTAATTGACATAATGAATATTGTCATGTTTTGATGTGGGGAAGGCATATATTTCACCATTTCAACAGCCATTTTCATTGATGTCTTAGATGGATGGATAGATGGATAGACAGACAGATAGACCTATAGCCTACACCATTATTTTTGCTTTGTCAAATAGAGACAACAATAGGCACATGATGTGATTTCTATTTGCATTTAATGCATCAGAGCTTTATATTAAGGAATAGGCTTTATATGGGCTAATTCAGCACTTTTCAGGGACATAAAATTGCCTAAATCAATATGCTACAATTATGGGCCATTATTCATCAACAACACTATTTATTCAAGTTTATTCATCTGGCATACAGTTCTGTTTGAAATGGGTGCATCTTCCGGGATTGGCATACTGAACATCAATTATATAATACTTTATATAATAATTTATATAATCCTAAACATAACTTTTGAACATTTGGTTCACTCTTGTGCCTTAATTGATTCTTCTATTATATCAGTGGTTTTCAAACCTTTTTGTATCAAGTCCCATTATTTATTGGGCATTTGAGCCATATGGACCACAATCTCTCCTTGTACCACCTACTTAAGGAGAGACAACAGGCAAAAGTTGATCAAAATAACAATTATTCTACATTATCTTGTGTAGACTTATTATGCAGATCTTTAACAATAATTGAACTCTTGAGAGTTTAAAATGAAACCAAATGGACATGTACGGGTTACGCTCTCAAGAGTTAAAGATCTATAAGAGTCCATTTGGTTACCAAGCTGGGAACTACCTAGCTGAAACCCCCTCAAGGGTGCTGGTGGTCCCCAGACCAGGTTGAAAACCACTGTATTACATACAATTATATAGATATTATAGTTGCACTGATCATGACATGGCTGTCTCAGTCAGTCCGTTCATGGTGAGCACTGAGCCAAGCTGGCTTCAGCATAATAGGCTGGCAGAAGAGTGAGATACAAGCGTCCCTACTTTCAGCAAGGTCTTTAATCACCTCACGCCATCTGCTGGGCCATTTGTGCCATATGCATGTCCAACTTCCTGGTCTCAACTTATGTTTCTTTCCTTCCATGGAGCACCATGTGAGCAACATGGCGGCGCCCGTACAGTCTTCGCTTCCTGTCCTCTTTATACAGTCCTTGAGCAACACTGGTCGTTTCTGGCCAGTGTTGCCACATCTGTTTATAAGCGATTTTGGGATAATTTGTGTAGATTGAAAAAATATTGGGGGTTTGAGAACCACTGCTCTAAAACAATATTAGACAAAGTGTGATCCACAAACACATTGCTCTCTCTCTTCTCCTTTAGTATAAATTAAATAGGCCTATTCATGATTCTGCTTATAGAGAAGATGCCTATGTTAGTTTGTTTTATGGAAACAGTTGTTTGTGTTGAATGTGCTAATTGCACAGAATTATTCAAAAGAGAGAAAATGTGAAAAATAAAATAATGCACATTGCACTTGTCTTTTCATACGTCATGTGGAAAAAAGGTAAATAAAAAAAGTAACATTAATGTTGTCATTTTATCAACCGGCCATTTTCATAATGTGGCCCACATGTTCAGCTATTTTAGTATCCCTGGTTTACTGTGTCAGAAAAGGACACCAAACACGCAAGGTGTGTGATTTCACGACGCTGTGATCGGCAATATCGGTATCGGCAGTTACTGCTTCCAGTGATCGGTGATCGGCCCCAAAAAACCTGATCGGCGCATCTCTACAATATACATCTTTCAGTTCATCATTGAATTTAGAGCAAAAAAGGTTTTGCGATTAATTGCGAGTAATCGCGCGATTAACTACACAAATCATGCGATTAATCGCGATTACATTTTTTAATCGCCTGACAGCACTACTATATATATATATATATATCACTCATTCTTGAGATGAGATGATAAAAGTGGAAAAAACATGTCCCACACATAAGAGCCTTATATATGTTAAAAATAAATTAATTCATAAAAATAAAAGCACTTGCAAAGTTATATGTAATACAGCTGTATTCTTATGACATCAATTTCATTATATATTTTTTAGTATATATGAATTAGTTAAAAGCAGGCTCTGTACCCCAAAATGCCTGTATTTAGCCTGTCCCCAGCATAGTACAGCGGCTAACAGCCATATTGTGAGAGAACCTTTCACTTGGTGATACAAGCGTGAAATTTGGCATGAACATGCCTCTGGGTCACCTCTTTAACTTTTTTAACCGAGCCAGCGAAAAATCCAATATGGCGGTCATTTTTCAAGATGGCCGCCAAATAAAAAAGGCCTTTTGTGGCGGTTCTGGACAACCATGGGTGCGGCCGACTCGAGACCGGGCACTGCACTCCCTGTGGGTGTGTGGAACGTGTGTGTCGAATTTGAAGTCGTTGGGGCGAACGGTTCTCGGGTTACGTGGATTACAGATGTACACACGCACACAAAATTCGTGCAATATAGCAGATCATTGGAACGGTTGTTCACTTGGTGATACAAGCGTGAAATTTGGCATGAACATGCCTCCTGGTCACCTCTTTAACTTTTTTAACCGAGCCATCCAATAATCCAATATGGCGGTGCTATTTCAAGATGGCCGCCACATCTAAATGTTAGCCTATGTCTACATTTCTTAAAAAATGTAGGGGGAAAAATCACCATTATAGATAGATAGATAGATAGATTTTTTTTTTTTAATGTATTTTCTGTATTCTTTATATTTATTTTTTATTTTTTTATTATTTTTAGTTTTCATACTGAAAATGGTAGCATGCTAATGCTAACTTAATGCTAACATGGTAGCATGCTAATGCTAACATAATAATGCTAACATGGTAATATGCTAGCATGCTAACATAGCATGCTAACATGATAATGCTAACATGCTAATGCTAACATGCTAGTGCTAACATGTTAACATGATAATGCCAACATGCTAATGATAACATGCAACATGCTAACATGCTAGTACTGACATGCTGCTAATGCTAACATGTTAATGCTAACATGCCTAACCTGCTAGCATGCTAGTGCTAACATGCTGTTAATGCTAACATGCTAATGCTAACATGCTAGCACTAACATGCTAACATACTGATGTTGATGCATGTTAGTATTAGCATGTTAGCATTAGCAGCATGTCAGTACTAGCATGTTAGTATGTTGCATGTTAGCATTAGCATGTTGGCATCATCATGTTAGCATGTTAGCACTAGCATGTTAGCATTATGTTAGCATGCTATGTTAGCATGCTAGCATATTACCATGTTAGCATTATTATGTTAGCATTAGCATGCTACCATGTTAGCATTAAGTTAGCATTAGCATGCTACCATTTTCAGTATGAAAACTAAAACTAATTTAAAAAAATATATATAAAGAATATAAATAAAATATAAAAAAAATAAAAATAAAATAAAACTATCTATCTATAATGGTGAAATTTTTCCTAAAATTTGTAAGAAATGTAGACATAGGCTAACATTTAGATGTGGAGGCCATCTTGAAATAGCACCGCCATATTGGATTCTTGGATGGCTCGGTTAAAAAAGTTAAAGAGTTGACCCAAAGGAAGGTTCATGACAAATGTCATGCTTGTATCACCAAGCGAACAACCGTTCCAATTATCTGCTATATTGCACGAATTTTGTGTGCGTGTGTACATCTGTAATCCACGTAACTCGAGAACCGTTCGCCCCACCGACTTCAAATTCGACACACACGTTCCACACACCCAAAGGGAGTGCAGTGCCCGGTCTCGAGTCGGCCGCACCCATGGTTGTTCAGAACCGCCACAAAAGGCCTTTTTTATTTGGCGGCCATCTTGAAAAATGACCGCCATATTGGATTTTTCGTTGGCTCGGTTAAAAAAGTTAAAGAGGTGACCCCGAGGCACGTTCATGCCAAATTTCACGCTTGTATCACCAAGTGAAAGATCGTTCCTATTATCTGCTGTACTAGCAAGTGGTCACAATTTCAAACAGCCTAAAAAGTGTCTAATACTGTCACAATCACATAAATATACATAATAAATTAAAGTAGATTGTCAACAACATAGCAAACAATATACACAGTTAATTTTATTTTATATTTTCCAATAAATATCTCATATCAAATGTGTGTCCCACGTCTCCGTCAACTCCGTCAGGTTTTTTAAAAGTCTTAAATTAATCAGAAAATATTGTCGACAGATTTAGCCTGAAGACTCCTTTTCCAAGTCCTGTTTATATTTGTTGCAACAGTGGAGCACCTTGTCTGACAAGCATTCAATTGTTTGATATTTTAAACAAACAATGTTGATATCAATGTGGTCACAGCTTTTACATGTCAACTCCGTCAGGACATTATTATGATCTTTGTTAAGAATTCCAAAATAATATTTAGTATTTTAGTTTAGGATTAGGTTTAGCTAACAACTGAAGAAAAAACTAAATGGCTACATTGCACTACAGAGGGTTAAGATGAAAACAAATGCCATTTTGTCAACTCTGTCAGACGACAACTCCGTCAGGTTTTGTGTCTGACGGAGTTGACATGTATCTGACGGAGTTGACAAAAGTGTTCCTAAAACAATGAAATTATAGTTTTTGAATAATGGGAAGTATTCTAATTTGGCACACAGTTAGAGCATGCCTTAAGGAACATTTTTGCCTATAGAGCCATCACAGATTTGTCTCGTGGTGACCATGGCAGCCATTTTCCAAAATGGCCACAACCTGAGGTTATTTTACAATAACTCAAGTTCTACACCACCTAGGATCTTGATTATGGTGACTAATCATACATTTTCAATGATGTGGGGTACATTGGTACTATTTAGATTTGTCCTGTGACCATGGCAGCCATTGTTTTTCAAAATGGCCGCCACCTGCTGTTATTTTACAATAACTCAAGTTTTAGACCACCTAGGATCTTGATTCTGGCGACAAATCATTACATTTTCAAGGATGAACTTTCTATGGGAGAGGTCAGGGCTTATTTCAGGTGCAGGTTGAGTTGCTACTGACATGACATTAAAAGGAGGTGGGCTTTCTGGCCTTGACTTGTCCCTTTAAGGTACAGATGCACAGTTTGACTTCACTGGCCACTGCAGGGAACTGTGGGGGAGAATCTTTGGTCTCTTGACACCCCAATTAGGTTCAGGTTTTTTTTTTGGTGGAGACTTGCCTTTCATGACATCGTTGCTGCAGCAGTTGATCTCCTTACTGCCAGCGGTGGCACTCTCTGGGGCGTTGTATCTTGGTGGCCTCCTGCCAGTGTTTCTCCATCCTTCTCATGAGCTCTGTGTTCTGGGGCTCTGTTATAGTCAACTTACATTATCTTGGCTGGAGATTGCTTTCCTGCAGGGTCCAGCCCAGTCTTGTGCAGATGGCTGCTGGCCCACCTGGAGGCGTCTTCCCCAATCAGGATGAGGGGTTTGACCCTTTTAAACGGCAGTCTGGCCAAGTGTCTGTATTTAGTTGTGAGGCTAGATACAGGATACGATTGCTCACCCAGCCCCAGGTGACTTGAGGTGAAGGCTCCTTTGTTTTGGTAACATTGCTTTGGTTGACATGCTGGGGACACAGAGAAAGACACTGATGCCTTCAGTGTCTGCACATGCTGCCTGATAGTCCTGAAGGCAGATCTTCTGTCCTGAAGGCAGATCTTCTGTCTTCAGTCTTTCGCTCACTGTTCACCTCAAGCAGGACTTCAAGGTGTTTGCCTTTGCACAGGATATATGGCTAGGACTCGTGCTTCAACCACTCAGAACTCCAACAGGGTGTTGGTTGCTCCTGGGCCGCAGAGCATTGTGCAGTGGAATTCAGCTCTCATCTCTGGTGAAAGCTTGTTGAGGAGCCGCATCTAAGTTCTGTGTCTCCCTCTGGGCCTAGGGTAGACACTTGCTATTTTCCGTAACACTAACTGGTGGGGCTGTCCAAACTTGTTGTTTAGGTGTCACTCGGGTCTCTGTTGGTGAAGTCGGGTCTAGGTGGTCTAGATCAGTGTTTCTCCACCTTTTTTGTCCCAGGGCACACTTTTCATAGCCTAAAGATCTCGGGGCACACCTAGATATACGGTGTGGGTATATACTGTATATATACCGGTGTATATACATATATATATATATATATATATATATATATATATATATATAATATTAGTGGTCCATGACATGAAAATGTTTGAGAACCACTGCTCTAAAACAACATTGACAATGATGTTTGACAGTCAGCAATATTGTTGCTTATTCTAGATTTATTTTCTGACTTTTTCGGATTTTCTGACTTGATCTGGCCTGTTAACATTTTCATAGACCTGGTTACTTGTTTCCCTCTCAGTCAATGTGGCAACCCTGGTCAAAGCCTTGTTGACTGTTGTGGTTCTGTATGATAATTTAGCTTGGCACACAACAGCTAGGAGGATGCAGCAGGCTGCTGCCGTCATGTTTAACAGTATTTTGCGCAATTTATGTCCCCAAATTTATGGCTATGGACTTATGGCTCCATCGCTGCCTCTTTCTTTAGTAGAAGTAGAAATTTAACGTGTTGCTGACTGTTTACCGTCCCTCTCACACGCGCGCGAGCACACACACCGCCTCCTGGCCGCTGCAGACCCAGAGGCTCTGTGCAGAGTGATACCCCGATATTTATTTATCAGGTTAACGCAGCACGTTAACGCCGATGTGCCCGAGATTTTTAGGCTATGAAAAGTGTTACTTTCGGACAAATCTCGATCAAACGGCACAGTAAAGTGCCGCTGTACATAGGTTGAGAAACACTGGTCTAGATCATGAGTTATTTAATCAGGGGATATTAATAAAGTCTGGTAATGAATTCATTATCAATAATTTTCTTCACCAATGTGTTTGGAAGGGTTTCTACTAACATCGCACATTGCTTTATATTCAACCCCCCTTGGGGAACTTTTGACAGCTGCTGAAAGTTGGGGTACCATCAACAACCTATGTAAGGCAAAATGTTCATTATGTTTTAAGTAGCATGTGACACTAGGGAGTTTTCATGATTCTGAATGCATTCCAAGCATTAGCTATTTACGAAAAACACTCCTTGGGCTGAAAACAGCCATAGCCGTCATCACAAAATTAGGTCAGCACATTTGGGCACATTTGGATATGGCCGAATTTAGCCCAAGGAGTTTGACCCCTAGTTTGGCCATAGACCCCCTAGTTTGGCCATAGCCACTTGCCCAAATGTGCTGACCTCATCACATCTGTGATGATGGCTATGGCCGTTTTTAGCCAACATAGTGTTTTTTGTGCAAAATTTATACTTGGAATGGATTCAGAATCAGTTGACATGTCACATGCTACTTAAAGCATAATGAAATTTAGAACATTTAGCCTTATATCGGTTGTTGATGGTACCCAACTTTCAGCAGCTATCAAAAATGCCCCTAGGGTGGTTCAATAGAAAACAATGTGGGATATGTTAGTAGACACCTTTACAAACACATTGGTGAAGAAAAATCTTGGTAAGAAATTTATTCACAGATTTGACATTATTCTGATAATATTCCCTGACTAAATTGGTAAAATAATAGCTGGTCCACCATATTTGAAAATGTCTACCATGGTCACAGGATAAATCTAAATAGTAGGCTACAACTGTATTCCTCATCCTTGAAAATGTATGATTAGTCACCAGAATCAAGATCCTAGGTGGTGTAATAACAGAAAGTTGGCAGCCATTTTCAAAAAATTCTACCATGGTCACAGGACAAATCTAAATAGTACCAATGTATCCCACATCCTTGAAAATGTATGATTAGTCACCAGAATCAAGATCATAGGTGGTGTAGAACTTGAGTTATTGTAAAATAACAGCAGGTGGCGGCCATTTTGAAAAATGGCTGCCATGGTCACAGGGCAAATCTAAATAGTACCACTGTATTCCTCATCCTTGAAAATGTGGGATTAGTCACCAGAATCAAGATCCTAGGTGGTCTAGAACCTAAATCAGTTCAACTTGTCAACTCCGTCAAACGTTGGTCCCGTGATGTTTTTGTTAATTTCCAAAGAAATAGACGATTCGATGTCAAATATTTTGTGCTTATGTATTGAAACACCAACTGAAATGATACATAATGATGATTGGTTTTTTTACATGGTTTTCATGTTATAATATTGAAAATAAAGGTTGAAATGACGGATTTGAGAAATTGGATATTTCATAATAGTGTGATATTGGAACAAAATATTAAAATAATTGTATTACTTAACTTGATTACTGAAAGCAATTATAAGATAACTGAGGACTTTATATTATTGTTGAAATTATCAAATTAAAATAATAGGGATTTTAGTGTGTCTGACGGAGTTGACATGAAATGTCCCATTTTAGAAAGAAATGTTATGCTAAAAACCTGTTCCTTCTCAATATTGGTAGTTGAGAATAATACAATACATATACATCCATTTGATTTGAATGTATCTAAAAAAAAAAAGAAATGAAAAAGGTTTTGTCCCTTATCTCAAGAATGGGCGATATATATATATATATATATATATATATATATATATATATATCAGTCACTCTCACACACACACACACTGTTACGACCCCCTGTCTAGGGTAAGGGGAGGTGACATCATGAGGAGACAGCTTTCACAAAAGAAGATTTGTTTATTACTCTCCTTTTTTCTCTTTTGACAGAGACAAAAACTTGTCAATTCTTTGTTTGTTCAAAGAAATAATGGCTCCAGGGTGTCTGTTACATTGAAGAAAAACTTACTGTCTAAGAAAAAAAATGTCTGTCTAAAAATACAGTTACTAACCTCACTACACGAACTAACAAAATACAGTAAATGGGATTCAAACAAAACTATCAAACACCCCTACGGGATGGTAAAGCAGGGATTCACATTACATGGGAAATACAAAATTACAACAAATAACTGACGATCAAAAATAAGAGCAAATACTAAAGGTTACTTAATAACTCATAACTGACATGAAACTGGGATAACAAAATAGAACTTACTCAAAGGAACTGAAGACAAACTAACTAAGAAACAGAATAGCAAAGCAAACAAAATAAAAAGGGCAACATGGGTGGAGGACAAGAGGGATGGAGTCTCCGCTGCAGAATTAGCTGTCGTCCTCACAACAGTCAGGACAGACTGAGCACATTTATAGACAGCAGGGCCATTACCCAGCTGCTGGGAACCAATGAGGAATAAGGGGCAGGTCCAGGTAGGACCTGTCATGATTGCAGCCACCTGCTTTCAATTGACCAGTCAAGTCATCAGCACCACACCCATTCTCTACATTCTCCATTCACCTCCATTCATGACCTTAGAGAACACAAAAGGGAAACAATATAACACAGGCCACCAACATGTCCAACTCATCACAATTATTCCCAAATTAACTAACCACAATAATAACAATACTAATCATAAGGACAGCGGTCCGTAACACACACACACACACCCTTACTGAATTGTTTCTACTGGTGATTTTCACAGAGCACCACAGGGAGAGGTCTCCCTGTGGTGCTTTCTTACTAAAAAAAAGAGGCAGCGATGTAGCCATGAGTCCAAATCTGTGGTGCGGGGACATTAAAATTGCACTAAATACTGGTATCCATGATGGAAGCAGTCTGCTGCCTCCTGCTAGCCTAGCTGTTGTGCTAGTGCTATCCATGCAGATTCACAACCACAACAAACCGCTTTGACCAAGGTTGCCACATTTCGTGACAGAGAGAAACAAGCAACCAGGTCTATGTAAATGTTAACAGGCCAGATCAAGTCAGAAAATCTGAAAAAGTCAGAGAACAAGTCTAAAATAAGCAACTATAGTGGTGACTGTCAAACATCATTGTCCAATGTTGTTTTAGAGTAGTGTTCTCAAGCATTTTCATGTCAAGGACCACCAATATGTTAAACTTTACAGATAGACAAGTCCAAAGTAGTTTATAATGACTAAACTTGGCAACACTGAACAGTTCTACAAACTCACTCAATATGAAATATATAAGGTATTAATAGGCTAGTTGTATCCATAATTAGGGTTCCTGGTCTAAACCTGTTCACAAGGACTTACTTCTGGTCATTATTTAGGTAGCACACACATATTTGCAATGCCTTCGGCAGAGTTCAAATGAGCCATTTTAATCTAGATTAACTCCAGGATTGCAGTGAGATTAATCTATTTAAAACTTGCTGTTGGAAACTGTTTTTGATTTAGAAATGGAAAAGAGGACTTTCCTCCAACACTACCAAAGCTATAAAACAGGAAACACTGCGTGGAGAAAATGCAAAGTTCAAACATTAAATGTTTTCTCTCTCTTTGTGTCTTTTTTTTTTCTAGCCGTCCCGCACCTCCCTGTGTGTAAAGAGGACGTTTTTACTGAACAACAGGAGAGGAGCTCCAGTCTGGTCCAGGAGGAACCACAACCACCACAGATTAAAGAGGAACAAGAGGAGCTACTTCAAAGACCAATGGAGGCTGAAGATGTTCATAATGATGAAAACAGAGAGACAGAGCCTGTAGCCGGCACCTCAACTGAACACATGGAGGACTATGGAACATCACAACCAACTAGTGACGACCAGCTCCTCTCTTCACACTCTTCAGAATCTGACACTGAAGACAGTGATGAGTGGCAGGAGACCAGTAAAGGTCAGTCAACTTTAAACACACTGAAATCACACAAGACAAATGTGGAAGGACAAAGATTGTCTTTGAGAAGCAAGCTGTCCAAGGACCTGACATCATCAAAACAAACTCACTCCATGAGGAGCCACAGAGTGAAGAAACGCTTTAGTTGTAGAGAGTGTGGCAAATGTTTTAATCAGAAGGAAAATCTGACGAGGCACACAAGGACTCATACAGGGGAAAAGCCCTTCACTTGTAATGTCTGTGGTAAAGGCTGTACACAGAGTAGTGAACTAAAAACACACATGAGGACTCATACAGGGGAAAAGCCCTTCATTTGTACAGTTTGTGGTAAAGGCTTTATTCAGAGGTCTGATCTAAAAAAACACACGAGGACTCATACAGGGGAAAAGCCCTTTACTTGTAACGTGTGTGGTAAAGGCTTTATTCAGAGTGGTGAACTACAATCACACATGAGGACTCATACAGGAGAGAAGCCCTTCACTTGTAACGTCTGTGGTAAAGGCTTTGCTCATAGTGGTGGTCTAAAATCACACATGATGACTCATACAGGGGAAAAGCCCTTCACTTGTACAGTTTGTGGTAAAGGCTTTATTCAGAGGTCTGATCTAAAAAAACACACAAGGACTCATACAGGGGAAAAGCCCTTTACTTGCAACGTGTGTGGTAAAGGCTTTAATCAGAGTGGTGAACTAAAATCACACTTGAGGACTCATACAGGAGAGAAGCCCTTTACTTGTAACGTGTGTGGTAAAGGCTTTGCTCGGACTGTTTATCTAAATAGACACATGAGGATTCATACAGGGGAAAAGCCCTTCACTTGTACAGTTTGTGGTAAAGGCTTTATTCAGAGGTCTGATCTAAAAAAACACACGAGGACTCATACAGGGGAAAAGCCCTTTACTTGTAACGTGTGTGGTAAAGGCTTTATTCAGAGTGGTGAACTAAAATCACACATGAGGACTCATACAGGAGAGAAGCCCTTTACTTGTAACGTGTGTGGTAAAGGCTTTGCTCAGACTGTTTATCTAAATAGACACATGAGGACTCATACAGGGGAAAAGCCCTTTACTTGTAACGTGTGTGGTAAAGGCTTTGCTCACAGTGTTCTAAAATCACACATGAGGACTCATACAGGGGAAAAGCCCTTTACTTGTAACGTGTGTGGTAAAGGCTTTATTCAGAGTGGTGAACTAAAAACACACATGAGGACTCATACAGGGGAAAAGCCCTTTACTTGTAACGTGTGTGGTAAAGGCTGTACACACAATAGTGAACTGAAAACACACATGAGGACTCACACAGGAGAGAAGCCCTTTACTTGTAAAGTCTGTGGTAAAGGCTTTGCTCAGAGTTTTCATCTAAAAACACACATGATGACTCATACAGGAGAGAAGCCCTTTACTTGTAACGTGTGTCATAAAGGCTGTACACACAGTAGTGAACTGAAAACACACATGAGGACTCATACGGGTGAAAAGCCCTTTACTTGTAACGTCTGTGGTAAAAACTTTGCTCAGAGTGTTAATCTAAAATCACACATGAGGACTCATACAGGGGAAAAGCCCTTCACTTGTGCAGTTTGTGGTAAAGGCTTTGCCCAAAGTTGTGGTCTAAAAACACACATGATGACTCATACAGGGGAAAAGCCCTTCACTTGTACAGTTTGTGGTAAAGGTTTTATTCAGCGTAGTGATCTAAAAACACACATGAGGACTCATACGGGTGAAAAGCCCTTTACTTGTAACGTCTGTGGTAAAACCTTTGCTCAGA
Organism: Protomyctophum parallelum; assembly: GCF_964188405.1. Taxonomy (NCBI): domain Eukaryota; kingdom Metazoa; phylum Chordata; class Actinopteri; order Myctophiformes; family Myctophidae; genus Protomyctophum; species Protomyctophum parallelum. Next base: position 51,704,848 of record NC_139697.1, read on the forward strand.
GTGTTAATCTAAAATCACACATGAGGACTCATACAGGGGAAAAGCCCATAGACACATGAGGACTCATACAGGGGGGAAACCCTTTAGTTGCAGTTAGTGGCAAATGCTTGGGTCAAAATGCACATCTGAGGATAATTTACAATTTAATTTAATTTGCATTTTTCGCTCTTAATCCAGAGCGATTTACATTAAGCAAGAACAAAAAAGCATCATACATCACATAAAAAGCATTTATCATGAAACATGCGTAAGCTAAGAATGTAACAGTGGAATATCTATATAATGAAACTATACATATATACTATACTATGCTATACATATGTACTATGACGTGCTATGGCTACATACAATGCAATTATATAACTGTCTACATAACATGCTATAAATCTGTATCAAATGCTATCTAAGTCTACAGAAATGCTATTTAAGGGGGTAGGGTAAGTGCTATGGGTCATGATGGAGTCTGAAAAGGTGGCTGCCAGCATCAGAGTTTTGTATTCTGTGCGGGCAGCGACCGGGAGCCAGTGGAGGGACCGGAGCAGGGGGGAGACATGTGAGAATTTTGGCTGGTTGAAGACCAAGCGAGCTGCGGCATTTTGGATCAGTTGGAGAGGCTTAAGTGCACATGCTGGTAGGCCAGTAAGGAGGGAGTTACAATAGTCGACTGCTGTCTGGATTAGGAGCTGGGCTGATTCCTGGGTGAGGAACGGTCTAATTCGTCGTATGTTATAGAGTGTTAACCTACAGGATCGAGTGACAGCTGGGGAATGGGAAATTCTCTTCCGGTTCACTCCATATGTGCACTGCGATGCTCAATATCAACATGAATTATTATTATTATTATTAAGACCATCACAATTTAGTTTCTTCTGTATCTTTTTGTATAAATATATTTATTAGATTATTTCTCTATGGTAACACTTGTTTAATTTTACCTTTGGATGTTTCAGACATTAACCTTTTATACATTTGGAAGCTCAAAACAATTCAACAGCAACAGAACGTTTGGCATTGGCAGAGAATGGTCACATTTGTCATGGGTGTATCCCACACATACTACCATGTTTAACAAATGTTAACACATTTTGCTGCACATTGTGAGCTTTTAGATTTGTTTCTTAAAGGGTAAGACCACTTTTTGAGATGTTTGGGTTCTTTTCTTACCTTATTATGGGCAAACTATTCCATTCCATGAGTTATTTCGCTCAGTTCTGTTGACTTCCATTGTAATGGGGAAACCGCTCTCAAAGTCACTCTTTTAGCACATAAACCAACGCAACAAAAGCTTGTGGTGGCAAAAATACATATAAACACTATGGTATTGATTCATTGAATGTAGCCTACTAGTAGATGATACTCTACACTCTAATTACCACCTGTTCTTCACTAACAAACTCATTAGAGACTGCCGACTCATGTGAACCTATTTCAAACTGTGTGAGTTAACTATAAAATAGAGTCCATTTAAGGAATGACCATCTCTTGTTACTCCTGAAACTCTGTACACTGCTGAAAGTATAAAATATGTGTTGGACATGTGTGTGGGGGGTTCGGAGGGAAGCTCTGGAGAGAGACACTAGTCTCTCTGGTGTGATGACAATAAAGAATGGAGTTTGAATCCTGATGGTTGAGTCCTGCTTCTTCCTGATGTTGCTTACTTAGTAATAGTGAGACCATTCATTTCCATTGCAAGTTGGGGGCTCGTCCGGGATCATTATTTCATCTTCGCCATAGATGGATACTTGATAAAAAATAATCTTAAAGATGGGAGCTAAACAGAGCAGAAAGGAATTGAAGCGAGAACTCAATGACCAACAGCGGAAAGAAGTGATGTTACTGCGATAACTCAATGACCAACAAAAATAAGTGATACTATTGCGGGGACAACTTGTGGAGCGACAAGAACAATTGCAAGAACAACTTGACAGAAATATTCAACAACAACTCAACAACCAACAGAAAGAAATTATGCTACTGCGAGAGCAACTTGACAGGAATGTGGTGAAATCAGCAGATCTACAAGCCAACACTACGCCTGATGACTACAACAATATGAGGCAGAAGGAGCCAAACCACAGCGGAGACACAGCTGACTATTACTACACCCAAGGAACAGCTTTGGGTGTTCAACAGCAACAACAGCAACAACCATGATGGTATGAGCGGAGACAAGAAGCCTGGACCCCTCATAAACAATCAATGACAGGGGGGAGCAGTTGTCACAGCGACACTTTGTCCAAGGAAGCTATTTCCATTCATTTCATATCCAGAACCTCATCCTCATCTGGGGACTGGGGTACAGCACGCAGAAATAGACACATATTCTGCAACAGTACATGTGCAGAGAAACTGGACACCTGATGAATTAAGAGACATCATGAAGGACCTTCCAGACCACAAAGTCAACGCGGAGCACTGGTGTGCAGCTGTGTTAGACTTAATTGAGATGTATGAGCCATCGGCAAGAATGCTCAAATCTGTATTTCACAAAGTCTTTGGATTAAAGTGGCTACATCTCAGGGAACATTTTGATGTGAATGGAGCACACAATCACATTGTCACTGGACAGCTGCAGAATCACGGTGGTCTTTTTGACAGCATCAAAGCAGCATTTCCAGTACCCACTGATTGGCCAAAAAATCACAGCACTAAGCAATGGCCTGATGAAACTTGTGACACCTACAGAAATAGACTGGAGAACTGTTTTCAGAAGCATAGTGGTGTGCCACTAGACAACCCAGCTTACAATGACTTGTTAAAAACCTTCTTGATCAATGGCCTGCTCCCTGCTATCTACAAGTGTGTTATGACTTCTTGCATTGGCTGGGCAACCCGACCTTTGACTGAGGTGTGGGGTCACGCATTGCAATCTGAGAGGAACACACTCTCACAGGACTTCATGAAAAAGAAGAAATTGGAGACATCACAGCTGATGTTCTATGAGAACCTGCATCAGCCACAAAGAGAACAGCATCAACAACAAAATCATCAGTCACGTAGGAGCATCAGGAGCTGTGAATGGAAACAAAGACATGGCTGCACCAGCAAAACCCAGACCAGGATCATGACCATTGACCAGTGTGGGACAGGGCCTGGTCCATGCAACTATGAGCCAGGTGGCAATGCAGCGGCCTACAATCCACAACAGGGTGGACCACATCTACTGCATGGTCCCACATCAGGCTCCACGGGCCCCATGGCAATATGGACCAGGTGACAGAGTTAATACAACATGCACCAGTCCATGACATGCAGAGTGGGATCCACGAAGGTTCATGTACTAAACGGTTTGATTTACTTTATAAGTTCTATTCATTGTCATTTAAAAAAAAAAATAGGTTAATAATGATCAGATGAGTATTTTAGATAACTTCCTTAAATATCAAATTGAAATCCAATCAAAAACAAAGAAAAAAAAGAATAAAGGTGACATTTCCGTATGAGTATTTTGATATGTCTTGGCTATAGGCCATCCACTCCAAGGTGACATTTCCTTATCAGTAGTTTATATTGATATATATGTCTTGGCTATAGGCCATCCACTCCAAGGTGACATTTCCTTATCAGTAGTTTATATTGATATATATGTCTTGGCTATAGGCCATGTGAGGTTAATAATCCACTCCCAAGTTATAATCCTTATCAGTATCTCACTGGTATAAATCGGCTGTCCGTAGGCTAACTTAAGTAATATAATATAGAAAATGTTGAACTAATGGAGATATAGTATTAATACGGATTAAACCTCACCTTGAGTGTTACATAATCCAGCTCTTAGTTTGTGTGCAGCTTTCTAAATCATGGGGTCGATGATGGTTTCCTGCAGGGCTATTCATCTATCCATTATTCTGCAAAAGTTACTCACAAACTAAGGGGGGGGGGGAAGGGAATATTTATTGGGAATATTACATTACTTATTACGCATTTTATAGTTAAGGGAACATATTATTCTCAAGTCAATATTGGAATCCACTTCCACACAAATATTAATGATCTCCCCTCTCCCTTGCTCAGCTGGCAGGAGGGAAGGGGAGTAAGAGATGCAAGGGGAATTTGTGTCTGTGTGAGTGTTTAAAAATAGTATAGGAATTATCCTAGGAACAGTTCACTGGTATTACAGAAGCTGTCCATTGGTATTCTACTTTCATTTATTTTATCTGGGTGTGAAGAAACAGCCAGAGTGATATTGGAACATTTATATATTTTAATTCATTTTAATCATTTTGATCATTCTAATTCAATTTAATTCTATTTCATTTTAATCATTTTAATCATTCTAATTATATTTAATTCTATTTCATTTTAATCATTCTAATTCTATTTAATTCTATTTAATTTCTGAGTGTTTGAGTGTTTAAGGTTTATTGGAACATTAAAATATTTTAAGTCATGTTAATTATTCAATTATGTTTAATTCTATTTACAGTTTTTTAATGTTTTAAGCTTTATTTGTTGTGAGGAATTCTCAAATCAGGACTTTTATGTCAAGACTAGTATGTGAGTCTAAAACAGTCAAAGGGCAAGATAGTTCCATTGAAAAAAACAACAACAAAACTCATGTCTTATATTCAGACTGATAGGGTCATTGTCTAACAGATGTCAAACAGAGCTGCCATGTCTCACCCTTTGAGTGTGACAGTCACGCAATTTAACCCTTTACCACGCACACGCCACACATGCCATTTCACACGCATTATAATGATAAATAACAATTTTCTCTGCGGCTCCGCCGCGTAATAACGCACGCTCCTGTGTGCAACCGCTCAAACGGTAAAATAGCCGATCTGCATGCAGCGCTTATATATGCAGGAGGGTAAACAGTGGACCAAATCGTCATAGGGTCCCTGACTGTGTGACGCATGGAAATGAGCCATGCGGAGTTTAACATCGCTTCGAAATATTTTTCATGGAAGACAATATAGCCCCCACAAGTTACAACAAGTGAGTAAGTGACCTGTGACTATCTCTCTTCTATACTGGTGTGTGGCGTCTCTTGCGTGATATGAGGAAGTGGAACGGTGCCATAGCCCATGCACATTATAGGGACAAAGTCCTGTGTGTGTGTGTGTGTGTGTGAAGTGAAGTGAAGGGGGAGGGGCCGCATCGCGACTTGTTTCTGTTCATAGAGAGAGAGCCCACAGATGTGTTTGAACTAAGAAAATGTAAAAATAAGGAATTTTCCCACATTCCAGTTTTCTGACATATTCCCCAATTTCCACTGAGATTATGGGGTGAATGAATGTGGCCAGACCCATCTTCTTTTTCTGTCATAGTGACATTGTCCTGCATCAGATCATGTCCAAAGGTGAAGACATCAGTGTTTTTTCGTCGCCGCCAACACATTAAGACACTAGAGTCTCACTCTTGACATTTTCTGAAATATGGCAGCCCTGTGTCAAATAACATGGCATTATCAAAAATAGGCCAAAATGTCCAGTGGGTTTTAGATATGTTGCAGGTGCAATTACACTGTAAATGTTGTCTATCTAACCAAATAATTATTGTTGACTACACTGTGTGGGACTGGGTGACTGATGGCATATGCGCAATGCTATTGGTCACTGTCATCACACATGTACCTAACAATAGAGTTGAATGTTTGTTCATGATTGTATCCCAGTAAATTGTGATTCTAATGTTATTATATGTATTTTCTGGTGTACATGTAACTGAGGTTTTCAGTTACAAAGAGAAATAGGATGGAATGTGGTGGCAAAAATGCATATAAACACTATGGTATTGATTCATTGAATGTAGCCTACTAGTAGATGATACTCTACACTCTATTTGCCACCTGTTCTTCACTAACAAACTCATTAGAGACTGCCGACTCATGTGAACCTATTTCAAACTGTGTGAGTTAACTATAGAATAGAGTCCATTTAAGGAATGACCAGCTCTTGTTACTCCTGAAACTCTGTACACTGCTGAAAGTATAAAATATGTGTTGGACATGTGTGTGGGGGGTTCGGAGGGAAGCTCTGGAGAGAGACACTAGTCTCTCTGGTGTGATGACAATAAAGAATGGAGTTTGAATCCTGATGGTTGAGTCCTGCTTCTTCCTGATGTTGCTTACTTACTAATAGTGAGACCATTAATTTCCATTGCAAGTTTATGACATCAGGAAAACTCATGCAGTTTTATTTTCGTCTTAAGATAGATTTATAAAGTTACTATTTTAGTCTGAGATACACTGAATCAGTACTACGGCGTTCCCAACTCTCACGGGCCGTCTTGCGAGGTTTCGTTTGTAAACGGAAGTCTCCACGCTGTTTGAGATGCACCCTCGCACATGAGCAATCCCAGACACAGACACTTTACACACTTCTTCTAAAGTGTCTCCCTCAAACACGTCCAATGTGTATGTTTTTAGTGACAAGCGGACGAGATCAAATCCATTTGTTTAAATCCCTGTCGTTTCCAATAGGGAAGTGGTGTACAGTTTTGGTCCAATCAGATCATTTTTTACTCAACGCGAACAGCAGTGATTCAGTTTGCATTTTTGATTGATTGATTTAAATATTTATTAACATTTTGCAGAATTACAGTACATTTCAAGCACAAACTCAATACAAATACTTTTAACTGTGAGTGGACGACCCAATTAAGCATTACACTTGTTTACAACAGGTTCCACCATGTTCAATTCATCAAAACATTTAGAGACGTACAAATAGACACTTCTATATACAATACATATACATACATACACATGGTGAGAGGGAACCCCTGTCGGTGTTTTAAGCATTATGTCATGCTTTAGCTATTGGAAAATAGCAGACCTACAAGCTCGTAGCGCGGCACCGAGCTTGTAGGTCTGCTATTTTTTTTAAACCGTGAAAATGTGGCGCAAATCTTTGTATATATATTCTTTCAGAGCAAATGTTTTTAACTCAAATCTTTGCTTCTGGGGGTGTCCACTGGAACAACATATTTCCAGATGGGGGTCGGTGGCCAATTACATATAATCTTGGGGGTCCTTGACATGAAAATGTTTGAGAACCACTGATATAGAAACATAGAAGAATTTTGTGAAAACCTTTGTGCGACACATGTGTCGAATTTAACGGTCGAGTCAAGCCAGCATAACTGAAAGATTAATGAAGAGACCGCGGGCTCTTCGACTTCTGAATATGATGTCTCGGGGCCTGTCGGATGCGCTTGACTGCCGTGCAACAATGCCAGACACACCGCTTGTGAGCTATGGCAATTTCCCGGTGGATTTCCCTGTCCTTTTTGTTGAGTTTTGTTGAGTTTTTCAAACTGACCAAAACTAAAATATTACAAAAAAATAAAAAATTGCACCTAGGGACAAACAGACAACTTCAGGGTGCTGGGTGGAGCAAGCTTCAACACACTCTAACACGAACTTTGCTGCACGCGTTCCGAAGGGCCACTTCACAACTTACCTGTTCAGTCAAGCCTTTTTTTTCTGGTTGACTCGAGTTCTGAGTTCGACACATGTGTCGAAGGCCTGACCAAATTCTCCACTTCTCAACATAGCCCCGATAAGTTCAATAAACGTAATATTTTTATGGAAACTGGTTGCACGAACAATTGTTAAGTTATATCATTAAAAAACTTGAGTGATGTTAACTGAAAAATACAAATTCCCGAATAGAAGCAGTTAAGTGAAATAAACTGAAATCCTTTGTACTATAACTAAGAATGTTACATTCATTGCACTTACGTTGCATGGTTGATTTAACTTAAATTATTTGTACTATAACTAAAAACATTGCATGGTTGATTTAACTTAAATTCTTTGTACTATAACTAAAAATGTTACGTTCATTGCACTTACGTTGCAAGGTTGATTTAACTTAAATTATTTGTACTATAACTAAAAATGTTATGTTCATTGCATTTAGGTTGCAAGGTTGATTTAACTTAATTCTGGGTGCCTGCCATGCAATGGCAGAAACACAGGTTGAAATCCGAAACACATACTTAACTAGAAACAAAATTTCAAGATTTCTTTCTGGGTGCCTGAAGCTCGGCAAGTCTGTGCAGCGTTTGAGCCACGGACCACCATTTGATGACATTTAGCCTCTCAGAAGGGTCCATTTGGTTACATGTGAGCCAGGTCTCCCCAGTGACTTTCAATGGGGTATTTTGTCTTAGTTTATTACGTTGCCACCAACATTTTAATGCTAACATGCTAATACTAACATGCTAGCATGCTAACATGCTAATGCTAACATGCTAATGCTAAAATGTTAACATGCTGCTAACATGCTAATGCTAACATGCTAACATGTTAATGCTAACATGCTAACATGCTAATGCTAACATGCTATTGCTATCATGCTAACATGCTAATGCTAACATGCTAATGCTATCATGCTAACATGTTAATGCTAACATGCTAATGCTACATGCTAATGCTAACATGCTAATATGCTAACATGCTAATGCTAACATGCTAATGCTAACATGCTAATGCTAACATGCTCGTCCGGTGATGCCACAACTGAAGCTTTTCCAGGAGCCAGCAGCTCCTCCCTTCGTGATGTCGCATGGCCAGCTGAGTTTGACATACCTAAATTCTCCACAGACACTCTGCTAATTCTAGAAGCTGGGGATGAAGCTTACAGAAAGGATGGAACCCTGTTAAACCTTTTTACAGTAAAAAGGGACATTCTGCAAAAAAAATTAGAGACTGTCTTTGCCTACACTCCCTATCCTTCCACCTCACAAAAGGACCATGTGTTTAAGGCCCTGATTAAGAAGCATCCATGTTTGACGGACCGATGTTCGGAAAATGGTATAAAATGGTGGTTAACAAAATATAGAACCAAGATAGAAAATTACAGAGCAAAGATGAGAGCCCTCCCAGTACCAGTACCAGAGCTACAAGTGAACACTCTAAAGAGAAAACCGGGTGCAAATAAGACTGTGAGATGTGAAAAAGGCAAAGAAGTCGGAGACGAACTACCTCCCACGTCATTGTGTTGGTGAAACAGATGAAACCCTTGAAGCAGTCAGAGTGGAGCTTCTCTACGAACACAAGAAGAAAGGCAACACCAAGGTCATCGGTGAGAAGATGGACAAAACCTTCTCATTGCGTAGAAGTGACATCATCAAGAAACCACCAGTGATTGACATTCAAGCTCGATGGCCTGCCCTGTTCATGCCTTCCCAGGTGAAACATGTGTTTTAGGTCATTCATTTGCAATCATCATTGCTTTGACAAATTGACACTCAAATGATCCTGCCATTGTGTGACACTTAACACTGTGAAAGTCTAAATGTTCAAAATGCAATGTTAAAGGTATATTCAGTGATTTCACTTAATTAAAATATCACTTATTTTTTTGTTTTGTTATGATAATCCTCCCTACTATAGAGTGTGCTGGCCATATAAGGAGTTCCTCCCTGTCCCCAGTTAACCCCTGGGGGTCAAAAAACCTTAGGTTTCATTTTTGACTCTCTATCCTGATTGGACTAAAGGCTGGGTCCCACAGCCAAAAACGAAACCTAAGGTTTTTTGAGTGAAATCACTGAATATACCTTTAAAAGAGCACTTAACCCATTTTAAACCTTAACTGCATTGACTATTGGTCATCAGTAATGCTCATTAAAAGATGGCACCAATTTTGTCAACTCCAGAGGTGGGCTATGGACAGTTAAGAAACTTTCCTACTATCATTGATAAGTTGATAAGCAATAACCAAAGTGACGCATCCCTTACAGAGCATGGGTTGCCGTTATAGAGTTAGGTTTCTTCCTTTTTTTTGGCCTGTCTCTCTAATGAATTGATGTCTTTCTGTCTCTCAGTTCGAGCACGAGTTCTTTACAATCACCCGTAAAGCGCTGCAGTCAACGTTCTTGGGGAAGTTGGATCTATACACTCCAAAGCTACTGGGCCTGTACCGGAAGAAGGGAGGAGCTCCCGGGAAGAAGCTAGATGAGACACTTGAAGTCTTAAATATGGCAAGTACTTGCAGTAATGTAACATATCGGTAAAGGAATGAAAGGGAAGGTGTGCAATGGTCATGAGACCACCTATGTTATATGGTTTAGACACAGACAGCTATATTATATGGTTTAGACACAGACAGCTATGTTATATGGTTTAGAGTAGACACTGTCACACTGAGGAAAATACAGGAAACAGAGCTGTAGGTAGCACAGACTAAAATGTTGAGGGTCTCTCTGGGAGTAACAAGGATGGATAAGATCAGGAACTACTAGTGCATCAAGAGGGACAGTGCATGTTAGATGTTAGGTAGATAAAGCCAGAGAGGCCAGACTGATTCTTTTTTTTTTGGACTGTCATGTACAGATAGTGAAAATATATCAGTAGAAGGATGCTGCTGTTGGAACTGCCAGGCAGGAGGCCTAGTATAAGACCAAAGAGAATTTATGGAAAGTAGACTTGCAATAGTGTTGTGGTTAGTTTAATGCACTTCTGCATTCTAATATATGTACTGTACAATCTCATTTCATGTTTGTAGGACCACAGCATTGAGTCCCGTAGGGAAGCAGTCATCAGAGGCCTCATCGTCTTCCTTGGGGAAAAGGCAGAGGACTTGATCAAGGACTACACGGTAATGAAAATCTACCTCTGTTCTAAACTCCTTGCTAAAAGGCCTAGCCTATATGAGATAGGATTTAATATCCTGGTAGATGCAGGTGGAGCGAAATGCCTTCACGACGGACGACGTACGTCGCGACGTATATTTTTCCGTCGCAACGTATATTCGAGTACGTCCTGGCGTAAATATCAATTCGTCCCGGCAGAACGGACTCGTCGCGGCTATATCTACCCGTTTGCGACGTAATATGTTGGCTATTATTTTCCGTCGCGCCAGAACGGGACTCGTCGCAGCTATATCTACCCGTTGTGGCGTGAGCTGGACTCGTCGCGCCAGAACGTGACTCGTCGCGACTATATCTACCCGTTTGCGACGTGCGCCTCGCCGGTCCGGTCTCCAGGCGAGCCTGCGTCCTTCATATATTTTTTTTTCTGCTCTCGTTGGACTTAACTTTAAAAGTCCAATGGAACACCTCTTTGTAACGGGTCGCTGTAGTATAGTGGTCTAATTCCTCGCCTCTCTATTCTTTTTTGCTGAGGACGCTGGTTCAATTCCCGCTCGCGGCAAACCAAAATTATTATATTTTAGACAGACAGACAGACAGACTGCCTGTCTGCCTGCCTAATGTATTGTAAATAATGTATTCATTCCATACGGCTATTTTTTTTTAATATAAAAACTTTTGTCTTTCGCGCGATTCGAACCAGCGTCGTCAGCACCAAAACATTGAGAGGCGAGTGATTAAACCGCTGGACTACAGCGGCCATACGTTACAAAGAAGTGTTTCATTGGACTTATAAAGACAATAGCACCCAGCTGCAGTCTCGCAAGGGGAGGGACCGGAAGTGCTTTTATTTCCGGCTTCCACGTGCACAAGCGCACATACACGCACGCGAAATATAATGCTATATGTAATAATCAGCTCATACATTATAAAGACATTATTGCATTATGAAGTTTTATTACAGTATGAGTCGCCTATGTGGAGGTTCTTAATGTAACACATTATTACATTATAGAAAAATCTATTAAGTTATGTGCTCGTCTTTTAATTACATTATGAGCTGATTATTACATTATGAGGTCAGATGTAGAGTTGCTGGCCGCCTCAGCTCCATATATGGAGATCTAGGTGATGATCCAGTCTTTTCAATGTATGGCTATCCAGGGTTTGATGAGGTCAGTGTCGGGATCTTATATCATATGGAAACGGCCATATATGGCGGTGTGACGTGTCATGAGGCGTGACCATATATGGAGGCATGACACGAGGCGTGACATGACACACTTACTGACTGACTGACGGGAAATGCAGGTTTTCATAGTAAATTAAATGCATATGGTCGTGTGTCTGTGATCTATGGTCTGGACATGGTGTGTGTGGGACAGGGGTACGGGGTTATAGCAACTTATTACATTACTTAAATGCCTTGATATCATTATGTTATAATCGACCATATAGGCCTAGCCTATTATTGCATATCATTTTATTATTGTTAGATTTGCATTTCTTCAAATATGCACACTTATACCACCAACTAATAAGCTTTCAATTAAAATATTACCTACAACAAACTACTTCAAACTTTTCCAAACCGACCACGTAATTATGTTTAAGCACAGATGGTACTATATACACCCGGCATTTAAGCGCGCACCAGCAAGTGCGTGTCGTGCACGCGCATTATATTTCGCGTGCGTGTATGTGCGCTTGTGCACGTGGAAGCCGGAAATAAAAGCACTTCCGGTCCCTCCCCTTGCGAGACTGCAGCTGGGTGCTATTGTCTTTATAAGTCCAATGAAACACTTCTTTGTAACGTATGGCCGCTGTAGTCCAGCGGTTTAATCACTCGCCTCTCAATGTTTTGGTGCTGACGACGCTGGTTCGAATCGCGCGAAAGACAAAAGTTTTTATATTAAAAAAAAATAGCCGTATGGAATGAATACATTATTTACAATACATTAGGCAGGCAGACAGGCAGGCAGACAGGCAGTCTGTCTGTCTGTCTGTCTGTCTGTCTGTCTAAAATATAATAATTTTGGTTTGCCGCGAGCGGGAATTGAACCAGCGTCCTCAGCAAAAAAGAATAGAGAGGCGAGGAATTAGACCACTATACTACAGCGACCCGTTACAAAGAGGTGTTCCATTGGACTTTTAAAGTTAAGTCCAACGAGAGCAGAAAAAAAAATATATGAAGGACGCAGGCTCGCCTGGAGACCGGACCGGCGAGGCGCACGTCGCAAACGGGTAGATATAGTCGCGACGAGTCACGTTCTGCCGCGACGAGTCCAGCTCACGCCACAACGGGTAGATATAGCTGCGACGAGTCCCGTTCTGGCGCGACGGAAAATAATAGCCAACATATTACGTCGCAAACGGGTAGATATAGCCGCGACGAGTCCGTTCTGCCGGGACGAATTGATATTTACGCCAGGACGTACTCGAATATACGTTGCGACGGAAAAATATACGTTGCGACGTACGTCGTCCGTCGTGAAGGCATTTCGCTGTCTCTCGGTAGATGACTACATTGTGAGGTTTTGACTGTCAGTGATGATTTTGGATGTCATATCATCTGCTGGTGTCGGTCCACTGTGTTTTATCAAGTCAAGTCCAGAGTCAGCCTTCTACCATGCGATTTGTTGTTGACAAGCTTTATGGCAGGGGTCGGCAACCGGCGGCTCAAGAGCCGCTTGCGGCTCTTGAGCACTCCCCTAGTGGCTCCCTGTAGCATTACAAAAAAATCTATGAAAATGTATAATGTTTATTTTTTCACATTTTTATTTTTCATTTATGGTTTCTGTAGGAGGCCAAACGTGACAGAAACATTCTTAAGTTTCCCAATTTTGTAAAAATGTGTAGAATAAATATTATGATGGATTGCCTGTATGCTTAATCTGCAGTAGGCTATAGCCCTGAAACATGACTGTCAGTCATGACGCAACAGCAGCCTGTTTTACGCAATCGCAGTCCATAAACATTCCGATTTAAAATATAAAGTCCTCGACACATGTGCCACGGGAGTTAGAAATTTGTTGGTACAGCGATTAGCATTGCTGCATCCCGCGTTGTTTAATAAAAAGCATTTTTATCCGAGCGCCCCTTTTCTCAAACGGGGTTGGGAAACAGTTGCACACCGGGTGGGGGCGCGTAGTTGAAAGCCAATGGCAAAATAACAGCTCGGATAAAAATGCTTTTTATTAAACAACGCGGGATGCAGCAATGCTAATCGCTGTACCAGCAACATTCTAACACCCGTGGCACATGTGGCGAGTACTTTATATTTGGAATCTGAATGTTTATGTACACGTTTACAATGTAAATGTAGCGATTGCGTAAAACAGGGTGCAGTTGCATGACGCACCATGGCTAAATCTGCAGTGACAAACTATCAAACAATAAATAAAACGTGGCAAGCCGTTCACAGACGGTGACTATATGAAGGAGTCATATAGACGTTTTATTATCTCCCGGGTTGCAACGAAACAGCAAAGCAGCAGCCAGCAGTGGTGGAGTTTAAAGCTGCGATCCTTCTGCCTTCCCACACACTTGTGTGGAAAACATGGAATGCTCTTCCAGACAATTATGTGAACCTGAAGAAACTCGCATTTGGAGTATTATCCATCTTTGGATCAACGTACTTTTGTGAGCAGATATTCTCAAACATGAACTACATTAAATCCAAATACCGCACACGCCTCACCGATGAGAGCTTGCAATCGTGTGTGAAGATTAAAGTGACATTTTGCGTGCCCAATGTTGAGAAGCTCTCCAGCGATGTCCACACACAGAAATCACATTAAACGGGTATAAGAACACAATGCAAAAAACATGGCATAATAATGGAGGGTGCGTTGACTGCGTTCGGAAATGCGCACCGCGGGAGCGCACTCGCCTATTAGTTTGCATTGCACAGTGCGCTCAGTGCGCTATTTCCGAACGGGCTTAAACCATAGCGCACTTTTTATTTTGATAGATAGGCTAATATCCACTTGCAGCCCTGTTGTCTTCATTATATAAGCATTTTAAGGCTTAATTTTTTTTTGCGGCTCCAGGTAGATTTTGAATGAATTATTTTGGTCGAAAATGGCTCATTCAATATCTTGGGTTGCCGACCCCTGCTTTATGGAGATGCTGATTTGCTTTTCTAGCAAGACTTGGCACCTGCCCAGTGCCAAAACTAGCAGGTAACTGCCAGGTATACTGACTGTATTGTTATCTATGTTGGGAGAAGGTGTGAGAAACTGGACACAACAATACAGCTGCTATCAAACTGGGCTTCCGCAGTGCAGACTGCAGAGAGAGCAAAGACAAATCTATGCACCTTTTGTTTTAGCATATTCTCACTGTCTCTGTTTTTCCCAGGTATTTGATGATGTTGATACTGCAGCTGTCCAAGAGGCCATCACTTCAAGTGTCCTGAGCATCGTTGTGTACAGCAGAGGTTGTGCAGGTCTCGACAGAACGGCCGGAATAGCCATCGAGGGAGCTGAGGTCCTTTTAGGTATCCCAGATGTTCCAAATGCATGCAGCTACCTCATGGGCTTGATGTATGCCTTGGACCTTAGCTACCCCAAGAATCTGAAGTACACTTTTGAAGTATTTCAGAAAATCTTTCTTGAGCTGGACGCAAGCGACACAATGTCGCCCAAAGTATATAGTTTGAATACATCGTTAAAGTTCTGATCTTTTCATGGAGACCAACAGTTCTGATCTTTTTATGGAGACCAACCCAAACAATTAAAAGTATGTTTTAAAGGTCATTATGGCCTAATGTTTTCAATGAGGATAGCCCTCAGGGCTACTTCTAAAATATTTAAATGTTCTAAGGTCATTATGGCCTAATTTTTTCAATGAGGATAGCCCTCAGGGCTACTTCTAAAATGTAAATGTCCTAAGGTCATTATGGCCTAATTTTTTAATTGAGGATAGCCCTCATGGCTACTTCTAAAATATTTAAATGTTCTAAGGTCATCATGGCCTAATGTTTTCATTAGCCCTCAGGGCTACTTCCAGTGTTGGCAAGTAACTTAAGTAATATACTACTTTCAGTAATATTATTACTTTTTTCCAGTAATATGTAACTTAACTAGTTACTTTCAAAGTAATAAGTAATAATATTACATTTACTTTTTTCCAAAAGTAATATTATTACTATTTTCACGAGCCTTGGTGGATCTGTGGGTTTGAGTTCTTTCTGCTTTGGCAATGTAAACGTATGTTTTCTCATGCCAATAAAGCCCTTTGAATTGAATTGAATTGAGTGTTTATTTATAATGGTAGACTGGATAGGGGTCAATTTGCTTTGCAGACTGCTGATCCGCTCTAGATCTAGACTCTAGAGCGGATACGGAAACGATGCACACTCGTCGGTACGTATGTGTGAAGTATCGGATGCAGAAGGGCGGGCCTTAAACCGCCCGGAACACGGAAGGGAACAACAACCTAAACTAGTGTGTGTAACTCGTTAGACTGCAGCTGCACTGTTAGAGAGAAGAGACGTAAACAAACTAAGCATGGAGGAGGTGGAGGAGACAGAGACACCGGCACAAGCCGCACAACAAAGCGTTTTAACATTCAATACTTGGAAGTATTCACATTATTTTGAGTATGTCCGCGATCGAGACGAGATGAACATTATTGTCCGCTGCAAGTTGTGCATAGGGAATAAGCTATATTCCACGTCAAAAAAATCTACTTCAAACATCAAGAAACACTTGGAAAATAAACACCGTCATGTGAAACTTGTGGCGAAGGGGGTGGAGGAGGACGAGGAGGCTGGTGGCAGTGGCACTAGTGGTCCCAGCCAGGCTAAACAGCAAAAGTTAGATTCAGCTGTTGTTGCTCCTAAACATCAGACTACAAGTACAGCACATCTGACAAAGCTTGTGGCTGGCTATGTAGTCGAAGAAATGCTGCCCTTCTCAACAGCCGACTCCCCCGCATTCAGAAAGATTCTTGACAGAATACCTATGAAAGGCAATAAAGAACTCCCGCACAGAAAAACGCTTGCAAAATACATCGAAAAGGAATACTGCGTGATGGAGACTGAGCTGAAGCAGTCATTGAAAGAGGTTGCCCATGTGAGTACTACTGCTGACATATGGAGTGCAAACAATAAGAGCTATCTCGGTATGACGGTACACTGGATAGACGCATCAAGTTTGCAGCGCCAGAAAGCCGCATTGGCGTGCAAACGTGTAAGAGGCAGCCACACATATGATGTGATCGCATCTGAAATAGAACAGATCCATTCTTATTATGGGATCACAAATAAGGTGACAGCCACTGTAACTGATAATGGATCAAACTTTGTAAAGGCGTTTCGAGTGTACCAGCAACAGCCTGACCCTGATTCTGAGCCTGAAGAAGAGGTAGGCATGGATGAGGATGAAGTCACGTTTACAGATGTAGCAGATGCCCTCTCCTCCGCCACCGACAATGATGATCAGTTTGTTCTTCCACCTCATTATAGATGTGCATCACATACAATCAATCTGATCTCCACCAATGATGTTGAGAAGTGGTTGACATCTAGTGTTGAGGCTAAAGCAACCTACAGAAGTGGCATTGCTAAGTGCTCAGCTGTGTGGAACAAAGCAAGCCGCTCCACAGTGGCCTCAGAGCATGTGGATGAAGTGAGTCGGAGAAAGCTCCTGGTACCCACATCCACAAGATGGAATTCCTACTATGAAGCAGTTGCCCGAATCACAGAGATCCCTATCAGCGACCTGAATGGCCTGTGTGTCAGACTTGGAATAAAAGGTCTCACTGACAAGGAGTACCAATTCCTAAAGGAATATTGTGTCGTCATGAAGCCCCTCACCAATGCATTAGACATATTACAAGGGGAGGACCACTGTTTCTATGGCACTCTCCTACCTACCCTTGAGGTCCTGATGTCCAAGCTACTCGCCCTAAAACCCAGCCTCTCGAAGATGACAGCTGGCCTGCCCAACGTTATTGTACAGGTGAGTCAACTCAGTCAACTAATGATATTGTGTATATAGTTTATACACTGTAGTTTGCACTGCAGTCAATGCAGTGCTCAGTGCTCTAGTCTAATGTAAGTCGCTCTGGATTAAGAGCGTCTGCTAAATGCCTAAATTGTAAATTGTAAGCAACTATAGAAATTGCTGATATTTTTTTTATTTTTTATACGTTTCTATTGTATTATTATTATTATTATTGTTTTAATAAGCTTTAATTTGGAGGTTTTTGTCTGATAGTGTAATGCTACATGTTTGCATGCGAGTAAAACAAATGACTAGTTTAATTACATATATTGTGGAATGTGGACTGTTCTGTTAGTGGATCAAGGGTGTTGTTCAGTGTATTGAAACAAACCTTTATTTAATATTTCAGGCAATCAAGACCCGGTTTGCTGCCACACTGGAGAGTAGAGATGCTCTTCTGGGTGCTCTAAGTTTGCCCATGTTTAAACTACGGTGGATGCCAGAGGGAGAGAGGAGAAGGAAAGCTAAAGAGCTGCTGTTGTCCGAGTGTCAGTCACTGCACCCAGACCCTGAGTCTGATAGCGAGGAAACCCTTCCGGAGGCCTCAACCAGCAGCAGAGGTGGTGAGCTGGACTTTTTTTCATTTGAACCTGAGAGAGAGGACTACTACTCAGCAGAGAAAGAAGTGATGGACTATTTCAGGGCAGGACATGGAATAGAGGCCCTCAATCAGTTCCCAAAGATAAAAAAGATTTGTCTGAAATACAACACTCCCACGCCATCCAGTGCACCTGTGGAGAGACTGTTCAGTCTGGGAAATTTGGTGCTAACGCCTAAAAGGAATAGATTGTCAGATGCACGGTTTGAGAAGCTTCTCCTCATGAGATACAATCACCATTTCTGAGCAATAGGCTGTGTATTATTTTTTTTTGTGATCCCCATTAGCTGTGTATTGGCATTGGGCCAGCATATTGCCCACAATGCCTAGTTAGCCAGAACTAAGGCAGGGGAAGTTCTATGTTGTTCTATGGCACTGTTCTATGGTGCTAAAATAGCAATCAGACAGATTGATTATTTTTTGTTTCTCCCACAGGGAACGCTTATATTGTGTACATTTGATGCTCCATGCATGCTGTGAAAAAAAAAAGTTGTTCTATTGCACTAATCAGACAGAGACAGATTGATTGTTTTTTCCACAGGGAAAGTTTACACTGCATACATTTGCTGCAGTTTTATATTTTTATTTCAGTCAAGTTGACATGCACTGCAGGGCCTTTATTGCCCTATAGCACTTTGTTTTTGTTTTTGTGACCAATTTATATATTTCTTTAAGAAACTATAGCATTTGTTTGCTTTAATAAACAACAGAAGTTGTTCAAAGATTGCGTTTCATTATCTTTTGCCCAGGTGTGGTTTTCATTTAGACTGTAATTAATTAATTCATACACAGTAAAAGTCTTAGTGTTCATTTCATTCAAATGAGTGTACAAATGGACCCATCATCATGTGTACACTGTACAGTAACACTTTTTAGAGTTAAATAAACACTGCAGAATAGGGGAGGGGGAACTGCTGATGTTGAAAATGCAAAGTAAGACTTTTGGGGACAAAATATGCAATTACTGGAGGCGAGAGAAAAAAGTAATAAGTAAAGTAATAAGTAACTAGTTACTTTTCTCAGGGAGTAATAAGTAGTGTACCTTTATTACTTTTTTTAAAAGTAATAAGTAATAAGTAGTATATTAGTGTTAAAGTAATATTTTGCCAACACTGGCTACTTCTAAAATATGCAATTGTTCTAAGGTCATTATGGCCTAATGTTTTCATTGAAGCTAGCCCTCAGGGCTACTTCTAAAATATGTAAATGTTCTAAGGTCATTATGGCCTAATGTTTTCATTGAAGCTAGCCCTCATGGCTACTTCTAAAATGTGTAAATGTTCTAAGGTCATTATGGCCTAATGTTTTCATTGAAGCTAGCCCTCGGGGCTACTTCTAAAAAATATGTATTACTATGTTCCAAAACATTACCTCTGAGACACACGTTCTGTGTCAATGGACTATTTGAAGGCAGCTATTTCTGAAAGGTTTTATTTATGTTTTTGTTATGCACTCATTTGCTTTTGTTTTGCACTGACAAAATTATACACTTTTTTGTTTCTTGGTTATATGCACTGATAATGTATAGAAAATATGTCCTTCCATGGAGGGTCTATGTTCAAATTGGAGGAATGAATAAATGTTTTTTATGATGCCATTTGACTCATGCTGTGCGGTGCGGTCGGACAAGACAAACATTTGTTTATGATTATTTTCAGTTTGTAATCAGAAGTTATAACTTGATTACAAACTGAAATTTTATCTGTATTTATTTTAGAAGAAATGGTTTATTTATTCTATAAGAAATACACATTTTTTATCTGTATTTCTTCTATAGAGTAGTGTTCATATAGGACAAGACAAACATTTATGTTTATGAGTATTTTCAGCAGAAGTTGTATAGAAAAGAACATGGTCATAGGACATAAACATTTGTTTGAGTATTTTCAGTTTGTAATCAGAAGTTGTATAACTCTGATTAAAAACTGAAAATATGGATTGATCTTTTTTTAATAAATGGGGTGGCATTTCTTCTACACAGAAATTCCACCCCATTTTATTTTAAAAGATCAATGAATTTAATTGAGTCAAAAAGGTACTTTTATTATACAAGACTAGTTCTTGTATAAAATACTTAATCCATTCAATTCAATAGTACATACATTTTCCAGTAAAATCTACAAGATATGTCCAGTAAAGTTTACTGGATCTACAAAATATGTCCAGTAAAATCTACAAGATATGTCCAGTAAAATGTACTGGATCTACAAGATATGTCCAGTAAAATGTACTGAACATATCTTGTAGATTTTACTGGAATTTGTAGACTATTGAACTGAATGGATTACATATTTTATACTTGTCTTGTTTAATAAAAGTACCCTTTTGACTAAATTAAATTCATTGATTTATTTAAGTAAAAGGGGTGCCATATTTTTATCAGTGTAAAGCCTGTGATATTTAAAGAATAAAGTTAAGATTATCATAAATGCCATCACATCCCAATCTCAAATGCCACGTGGGACAGTAGCACTGTGTGTGTGTGTGTGTGTGTGTGTGTGTGTGTGTGTGTGTGTGTGTGTGTGTGTGTGTGTGTGTGTGTGTGTGTGTGTGTGTGTGTGTGTGTGTGTGTGTGTGTGTGTGTGTGTGTGTGTGTGTGTGTGAGAGAGAGAGAGAGAGAGAGAGAGACACACATCAAAACCTACCGTAAAATAGATGATTAGAGTAATAAAGCCAGTTGCAAGGAGAATGCATAGTAATCAAACATAAGTAATGGGTTTTGATGTGTGACACGGAAATATTCTTATACTTACTCTCTGGGAGCATTGGGAATTTGGGGACGTGCTGACTGTGCAGAAGTAGATCCAATATATAAGCAAAAATAAAGTTAATGATATTGAATTGACATGTAGGCCTATGCATGTGCATCATTCAGTGAAAATGCATGAATGAATAAATAATAATGGACCTGTTCTCCGCTGCTGTGGAACGGAATCTGCCTGAGTAATCAACACCAGAAAAAGATAGTCATTAGTAGGGCCCTGTGATCTGCATGATTATTTCATGTAAATCGCTCTGGATTAGAGCATCTTCTAAATGGCCAATATGCCATATGCAATGGATGGAAATACTTACGACTAGTCGACTTGTTCCGGCTATTGGACCTTGAAGATCCTGAAAAGATTTAAAAAATATATATATATCCATATGCTGCTTTTGATATAAATTCTGATTTACTATTCAGTGAATGACAATACTTACGGCTAGTTGACCTGTCCCTTTCACTTCCTCTGTCCCCGCCAATCCTGGGAGAACCTGATCAATCCAAACAAGAGACAGTCAGTAATACTTTTGTGCTAGTGACATGAATGCTTATTGCTTCAGTGAATGACAATACTTACGATTAGTTGACCTGTCCCTTTCACTTCCTCTGTCCCCATCAATCCTGGGAGAACCTGATCAATCCAAACAAGAGACAGTCAGTCATACTTTTGTGCTAGTGACATGAATGCTTATTGCTATTCAGGGAATGGCAATACTTACGATTAGTTGACCTGTCACTGCCAATCCTGTGAGAACCTGTTCAATCCAAACCAGAGATAGTCATACTTTTGTGCTAGTGACATGAATGCTTATTGCTTCAGTGAATGACAATACTTACGATTAGTTGACCGGTCCCTTTCACTTCCTCTGTCCCCATCAATCCTGGGAGAACCTGAACAATCCAAACAAGAGACAGTCAGTCATACTTTGTTAATATTGTGCTAGTGACATGAATGTTTATTGCTTCAGTGAATGACAATACTTATGATTAGTTGACCTGTCCCTTTCACTTCCTCTGTCCCCATCAATCCTGGGAGAACCTGATCAATCCAAACAAGAGACAGTCAGTCATACTTTTGTGCTAGTGACATGAATGCTTATTGCTATTCAGGGAATGGCAATACTTACGATTAGTTGACCTGTCACTGCCAATCCTGTGAGAACCTGTTCAATCCAAACCAGAGATAGTCATACTTTTGTGCTAGTGACATGGATGTTTATTGCTTCAGTGAATGACAATACTTACGATTAGTTGCCCTGTCCCTTTCACTTCCTCTGTCCCCTCTGTCCCCGCCAATCCTGGGAGAACCTGATCAATCCAAACAAGAGACAGTCAGTCATTCATGTCACTAGGACAATATTAACTAAGTATGTTTATTGCTTCAGTGAAAGACAATACTTACGATTAGTTGCCCTGTCCCTTTCACTTCCTCTGTCCCCGTCAATCCTGGGAGAACCTGATCAATCCAAAAAGAGACAGTCAGTCATACTTGTGGTGCTAGTGACAAGCATGCCTATTGCTATTCAGGGAATGACAATACTTACGATTGGTTGACCTGCCCCGTCCATGACACCTTGGTGGACCTGAGCAAAAATAAAAATCATAGGCTACCCGTGTGTTAAGGCCAATTAGAATGCCTGTGATTGGTTAGCCGATTTGCTCGTTTACGACGTACATGTGGGGACAAAAGCAGTTCATAAAAATTAAGACTATCTGGCATATAACCCTGTCATGATCAATACAGTGCTTGTCCTGAATGATGAGGCCAGGATTTGAAGAGTAAGTCAAGACATCAATAAATATCCAACAGCTAAGAATTTGATGTATTTGTTTAAACTGTAAGTATGCAGAAATCAGACTGGGCATAATTATGTTTTGGCGCTCTGGTGTAACAGGTAGGGTTAATGTTAATCTCAGTAACAACTCACCATCCTTTGAAGCCACCGTTGTTCGTTTTGAACTTGCCAAGACAACTGGAGTGCTTGACATAATTGGTGGGATGGGAAAGGGGGGGATTTCCGAGTCTAAATACAGAATGACAAGACGATCACTAATTGTTACTGAGCATAAGATAACTACTTGAATTATCCATCAACGGAGTGAATGCTAAAATAATTATTACCTTCATGTCTCTCTTCACTTTCCACCTGAGTCGCATCAGAGTCCGACAGGTCAGATCCTATAAATAAATAGTATTTCAGTTTTAACCCATTTAGAGGAACCAGGAACCCCCCCCAGAAGCAAGATCCGAGTTAAAAACTCACTCTGAAAGTGTGTGTGTGTATGTATGTGTGTGTGTATATATATATATATATATATATATATATGTAACAGTATTATATAATTACACAAAATATGACACAAATAAGTGCTTCTACCTGACTTAATTCTCCATGGTTCATGTGTATAGGAATACAGGGGTCATACCAGGGGGGCAGTCAGCCAGATATTTCGTGAAGCCTCATTTGAAATCGGTAGTTCATATAATGGCCTGTTGTGGCGCTGGGCTGGACCCAAAAAGCCCCATAGCTCCATAGAGGCCCATGTATTTTGGCCCAACTTCACCTAGACTGTATTACCTTAATAAACATGGTCATGAATACTTTCTTCTTCCAGTCACTAGTTTAAAGTCTCATTTCTAATGTCATAATATTCTTTTTGGAAAATGATGGTCCCATTAATTAAAAAAATGACCATAAAGAAAAAAAACCATTGCGTATGTTCTGAGGGGCGTGGCTACCGTTACAGTCTATGATCGGGATTCCCCTCCCACTCGAGTCAAAATAAAAACCAACGGAGAAGAAGGGGGGAAGTCCCGCCTCGTTGTCTGGGCAGCCAATGGCCAGCTGGTCCAAAACGGAGCCAGCCAATGGCCAGCTGGTACCAAACGGATCTAGAAAGATGGCGATTTACAATGAAGCGATTTCAGGCTTCATTTTACGTTCATGTTAGACCCGGAGAACGCTTTGTCCATATTTTTTCCCGGGTCGGGAGAGGGTTGCGGTTAGGTTTAGGTGTCTGCCCCGGGGGAGGTTAGGGTTAGGGTGAGGGAGGAGGTAGGTTGTCGTAGGCTGAGGGAACATAGAGCTGAGGGAACATAGGTACGGTCCCGGAATACATAGTGCATTAGAGGTCACAGCCCCTTTAAGTCTCCCCCTTTTGCCCCCTGTATAAATGTCCTGCGACACCTCCACCTCTTCCTTCTTTACTTCCGTCTTGGAACGAGGTGGGTGTCTTTGTTGACTTCTCTGTATAACATAATAAGAATTGGACTTGCAAATCGATTTATACAGTGTTTGTTTCACTCTGTTTAGAGAGCCATTGCACTACTAAGAACTAACGTGGAGACGTGTGTGTTGTTATTCCTTGTCAGAATAAAACGTGGTTTCCAAAGACAGTTCTGGGTCCGTCTGTCCATACTCCATTCAACACAACGCAGAGAGAGACAGATTACACCGGTTACACTTGGTGCCGTGACGACCCGTTGCATCGCCGACCAGCGCTCGCCTGGTCCCCGGGGAAAAGCTGCCGAAACCCCCCTCCTCTCGTTCGTCCACCCCCCCCCCCCCCCCCCGCACTGCAGCCCATCTGCTCCGCCTCCGTGGAGGCATGATCTATCGTGACGGTCAGTCTGTGCCTGGGGTTCAGTGAGCTCGTCTTTGTTTCTTTTGTTTGGTTACTTCCATGGACTTTGTTGTTTTTTATTTGGGACACGAACTTTTGGTTTTGACACCAGTTATTATAATTGAGTAAGGGAATAAATGAAAATAACAGAAAAAAAAAAGAAAAGAGAAGTGCATTTGTTTTGATGCAAATTCCCCATGCTTACTTCAAGTCTGTTTATCTGAGGGTTTATGAGGTCTACAAATCCCTACATGGTTTTCCTGAGTTTTGGGTTGTGATTTTCATGCTGTGGGATTGTGCATATATATATATTTTTTTTTTTATCCTACCCCCCCCCCCCCACACACACACACACACACACACACACACACAATACTTTGATTAATTGACTAGGGGAGACACTATTGATGATTTTACGATGGCTAGTCGTGACAATGCTGGGCGTGCTCGTATCACTGCTGGGAATGGGAGGGCACAATGGCTTCCCATGCATCGTGGGAGGAGTGGGTCTGTGGGTTCTTTTGGGTGTTATGGTGACCTATCGATGATTAACTCACCTGTCCCTGTTGCCAGTTCCACACCATTAGCCCAGTCTGGCCCTGTTAGCAGTTCCGCACCAGTTTCCCAGTCTAACCCTGTTGCTAGCCCCATGTCAATAGCCCAGTCTAGCCCTGTTAGCAGCTTCACACCAGTTTCCCTGTCTAACCCTGTTGCTAGCCCCATGTCAATAGCCCAGTCTAGCCCTGTTAGCAGCTTCACACCAGTTTCCCTGTCTAACCCTGTTGCTAGCCCCGTGTCAATAGCCCAATCTACCCCTGCTACCAGCTCCGTGTCCATGGCCCAGTCCGGTCCTGTTGGCAGATCCACACCAGCTGCGGAGTTCAACCCTCCCCCTGTCCAAATCCCTACCCCCACCCAAGTCATTACCACAGAGGCATTTGGTAGTATGATTGCTGATCTTGCGAAGCAGATTGGGGAGAACATCGCAGCCAGTTTTACTACCATGCACCAGCGCAGTAGCACCCAGCCGGTGGATTGCAAAACGCATGAGGAGATGTTGGAGCTTATTGTGTCGAGACTGACTGGAAAGGCTAGGGATGTGGTGAAGGTGTCGCTCCGCAGCCGTCCTGGTTTGAATGCTGCAGATATGCCCACTGCTGTGTTTGACATTCTGAAGAGCAACTTCAGTGAGTTGACATACTCCAATCTGCCCATGAAGGATTTCTATAGCACTGTTCCGAGAGCTGGTGAGAGTGCCATGGATTATTGGATTCGCCTTAACAAGTCTGTGGATGCCGCAGATGAGTGTCTCCGCAGGCGGGGTAAATATGTGGAGGACCCAGGGGCTGAAGTGGTGTTGATGTTCATTAGTCACTGCCCAGACCCCAGTCTTGCCATGTTGTTTCAACTGAAGACACCTGAACAGTGGACTGCAGCTGAAGTCCAGGAACGCATTGATGCTCACATGAGGGGTCTGAGGAGGACAGCGGTCCAGTCCCCACATGTATTGACCTTGTCAGCTCACAGTCAGATGCCCATGGCATTTCCCTCCCATTGTTCTCATGCTGTGGAGCTGCAGCCAGCGCAAGGGGCACACCATCCGGCTCTTGAACCTGTCTCTTCTGTTCCTGCCTCAGTCTATTATGGTCATTCTCAGCCCACCACTGCAGTGATGAGCCCCCAGCCTCCTGCTTCGTCCGCCCATCCCCCTACTCCTACTGTCACCCCGGTGACTCCTACAGCCAGCCCCACAGTGACTGATCCTGGTGTTCAGCAGGTGGTTGCTATGTTTGACAAGGTCCTGTCCCTGTGCACTGCTTCTCTTGCCCCGAGTCAAGGGCCTCCCCACCAGTCTGGCCGCTCTCATCAGCAGTTCCGCCCCCGCCAGTCTGGTCGACCCCAGCAGAGCTCTCAGCCTTCGTCATGCAGAGTTTGTGACTCTGGAGAACACTCAACTCATGCACACTGCAGGCTCTACAGGCTGTGCCACAACTGCTACTGTCCAGGGCACATGAGACATGAATGTACGCAAGCCGCTCAACCTGCAGCTGCCTCTGGTGCTGATTTAAACTAGCCCGCCCATGTTGTGAGAGGGGTAGCATGGGCAGTGACGCGATAACCCTCGTTGAAGATTTGCAGTCCGTCTATGTTAACTGCTGCCGCAAGCTTCCTGATGATAAGACAGTAATCCTTGTGGGGTCACAGAGAGTGGGAGTAGCCAGTGATCTGTTTTATTCTCCTGTGCTGGTCAGTGGCCAGTCTACAATGAAGGGGATGCTTGATTCAGGCAGCATGTCTTGCACACTCAGTGAAGACGCGGAGGCTAAGCTGAGGTCTGCGGGTGTTCTTCTGCATCCTAAACCTGTGCCTGGGAAGGTGGTCCTCATTGGCTGTGGTGGCCTTGTTACACAGCCCAGATGTATCTATGATTTGGAAATGGACATTTATGGATTCAAGTTTGTAGTCCCTACATTCCTCGTGCCTGGGCAGAGAGATGAACTCATCATTGGCAGCAATGTGATCAGGCCCATTGTGAAGAGGATGAAGTCTACTGAGAAGTATTGGGATCTCATATCTTCCACTAACTCTGACCCACAGTGTGAGGAGTTCATCCAGCTGCTGAGTTGCATTAACCGCTGGTCTGAACCAGATCTACCGGATAGAGTTGGCACTGTGAGATTGAGGCAAGCAGTCACTCTACTGCCCCGGCAGGAGTACTTGGTGTGGGGCAAGTTGCCGAGTGATGCCCCTGTGTCGCCTGGGAGTACTGTCATTGTCGAGCCCACCTCTGCCCGATCAGCTCCCAAGAACATCATGGTGGGGCGAGTCGTGACACCCATGTGGGGTGACCGCTGGGTTCCTATGAAGGTCCTCAATCCCACTGAGAGATCTGTGACGTTGCGCCGAAATGCCAAGTTGGCCGACGTCTTCCCTTGTGTCGCCATGGAGGACCTGCCCCTTACTCAAGGTGTATGCAAGTCACAGACTGCTTCCCACCCTGACTCTATGTCCTACTCAGACCCTGGGCTCGACCCTTTACAGCAACTCAGAAGCTGTGGCTTGGCAGATGTTGATGTTGAGAGCTGTGAAGTGACTGAAGAATGGAGGAGAAGGCTGGCCGAGTTAGTGTTGACCTATCAGGATGTCTTCTCAAAGGGCAAGTTGGATTGTGGAGAAGCGCATGATTTTGTCCACCGTATCCACCTCACTGATGAACGCCCCTTCCGACTTCCCTACCGGCGTGTTCCTCCAGCCGACTATCACAAGCTGAGAGAAGTGCTGTCCGACATGGAGGAGAGAGGCATCATTAGCAAGTCTATCAGTGAATATGCTTCCCCACTGGTCATGGTCTGGAAGAAATCAGGGGACTTGAGGATCTGCACGGACTTCCGCTGGCTCAACGCCAAGACCGTAAAGGATGCCCACCCCTTGCCCCATCAGGGAGATTGTCTGGCTGCCCTTGGTGGTAACGCCTTCTTCAGCACTATGGATCTGACCTCAGGGTTTTACAACATTCCCCTTCATGAGTCTGATAGGCGGTACACAGCTTTTACAACACCCTTAGGTCTGTACGAGTACAACAGGCTTCCCCAAGGCCTGTGCAACTCTCCGGCATCCTTTATGCGGATGATGCTCAGCATCTTTGGCGACCTGAACTTCTCCAGTCTCCTATGTTACCTTGATGACCTCCTGGTCTTTGCCCCGTCTGAGGAAGAATCCCTGAAGCGGCTTGAGGTGGTCTTCTCACGTCTCAGGGCCAACAACCTAAAGCTGTCGCAGAAGAAATGTCATTTTCTCCGTAGATCGGTGAAGTTCCTAGGTCACGTGGTAGACAGCAGTGGTGTCGCTGTTGACCAGGAGAAGGTGGCTGTCATTTCTGGCTTCAAGAAGGAGGACCTCATGGATGTCGATGGCTGTACGCCTTCTCAGCGGAAAGTGAAATCTTTTCTAGGCATGGCCCTGTTCTACCAGCATTACATCCCCGGTTGCTCATCTATTGCAAAGCCTCTCTATTCTCTAACGTCG
Source organism: Protomyctophum parallelum (assembly GCF_964188405.1). NCBI lineage: Eukaryota > Metazoa > Chordata > Actinopteri > Myctophiformes > Myctophidae > Protomyctophum > Protomyctophum parallelum. Next base: position 51,733,418 of record NC_139697.1, read on the forward strand.
GGTCAGAAGAGGAAGTTTAAGGGTGCCAGTGGCCGTCTGAGGGCTGGAACCTTCCGTAAGCTGACACCCGAGGATTGGACCCATGCCTGTGAGAAGGCATTTGAAGATCTCAAAAGCGCACTCCTCAACAGTGTGGTGTTGGCACATCCTGATTTTGACAGGCCGTTTATGCTCTCCACTGATGCTTCCCTAGATGGTGTGGGTGCTGTCTTGTCTCAGGTGCCTGCGGGTGAGGAGAAGGCAAGGCCGATAGCTTTCGCGAGCAAGTCTCTCAGTCGCAGCCAAGCCAACTATCCTGCCCATAGATTGGAGTTCTTGGCTCTGAAATGGGCTGTATGTGATAAGTTCAGTCACTGGCTCAAGGGTCATTCATTCACTGTCTGGACAGACAACAGCCCCCTCACCTACATCTTAACCAAGCCAAGACTGGATGCCTGTGAGCAGCGTTGGGTCTCCAAACTTGCCCCATACAACTTCGACATCAAACATATTCCTGGGAGACTGAACGTTGTGGCCGATGCCCTCAGCAGAGATCCATTTGTGAAGCCTCTTACGTTGAGAGGAAACTCAGACCTTCCAGACGTGAGCGCTGCAAAGAGGACCAGCGAGTCTTGAGAGTCTTAAGGCAGTGGGAGAAGCTGACACTCCTGAATGGCATCCTCTACAGGGTCACGAAAGACCCACTGACTAGGCACAAGAGGTTTCAGTTTGTTATGCCTGAATCCTTGAAGTCGGAGGCATTGTCTGGTGTTCATGATCAAGCTGGTCATCAGGGTCTGCCCCGAACTCTGTCACTGGCCCGTCAGCGCTTCTTCTGGTATGACATGGAGAAAGACGTGCGCAATCATGTGAAGTGCTGCCACAGACTCTGGAGCCTGCAGCGAGGGCCCCTCTGCAGAGCATTACAACATCTGCCCCGCTGGAGCTTGTATGTATCGACTTTTGGTCTGCTGAAGACAAGAACAATAAGTCTGTGGATGTTCTTGTGGTCACTGATCACTTCACGAAGTTGGCACATGCGTTCCCATGCCAAGACCATACGGCGAAGAGGGTGGCAAAGAAGCTGTGGGATAGTTTCTTCTGCGTTTATGGATTTCCCCAGCGTCTCCACTCTGATCAGGGTGCAAACTTTGAAAGTGAACTGGTTGCAGAGCTGCTGGAGTTGGCTGGGGTTGACAAATCAAGAACCTCTCCTTATCATCCCATGGGGAACGGGGGAACAGAGAGGTTCAACCGCACCTTAGGCAACATGTTGAGGTCACTGCCCCCGAGATCAAAACTGAAGTGGCCTCAGATGATCCAGTCCATGACCTTCGTGTATAATTGCACTGTCCATGAGACCACAGGGTTTGCTCCCTTCTACTTGATGTTTGGGAGGGTCCCCAGATTGCCAATTGATCTCATGTTTAGGAATGTCCTACTGGATGACACTGTCTGTGACTTTGATGCCTATGTGAAGTCTTTGGTAGGCGACCTGCAGTCCGCTATGCTCCTAGCCCAGAAGAACAGTTCAGTTGAGCAGAAGCATCAGTCTGACCAGTACAATAAGAGGGCTAAGGGACTGCCGCTCTCGCCTGGTGACAGGGTGCTGGTGGCGAACAAGGGAGCGAAGGGGAAACGGAAGCTTTCTGATAAGTGGGACTCTGTTGTCTACACCGTTGTTTCATCGAATCCTGCTCTCCACATTCACCGGATCAGGAACCGGGAGGGTCATGAGCGAGTAGTACACCGCAACTTGTTGCTGCCAGTCAACTTCCTGCCCCTAGATGACTCCTTAGCCACAGTCTCTCAGCCTGCCGCCAGTGGGTCCGGTGTTTCTGCTGTGACGGATCCGCGTGGGACTGGGGTGTCGGATGTGGATACAGCAGCAGCAACTGTTGCACCCTCTCTGTCTGACTCACTCTCTTGTGTCAGTGATTGTGATGACCGCACAGCGTCATGGGTCCGTGGACAGTCCTCCAATGATGGTGGCTCAGACACTGCCAGTCTATACCCTCCATCCAAAACATCCTCCCTGGCTCCGGATGACTCGTCTGAGTTGTGTGCCCCCTCTAATCCACATTCCCCTCCTGGGCCACATGCCTCTCCGGCGCCAAGCCCCTCCCCTGTGCCAGGCCCCTCCCCTGTGTCAGTCCCCTCCCCCGCCTGTTCTGTTTTACCTCAGGGCCAAGATGCAGGTTCCCGACGCACCTCGAAGTTTGGTAGGGTTATCAAGCCTGTGTGTCATTTGATTGAGTCTGTGGCTCAACTTGGAACAATGGTTGATGTTAATGTTCATGTGTGATTTCGTCGCCGGGTTTCTCCTGTGTGTTTTTGTTCCTTTCCTGACTGCCATCTGTTTTTTTTATTTTTTTATTTTATATACTGTATATATTGTGCCCACTTCAACTACGGCCTGGATATGTGTGGTGTATAAGGCACCTCATGTTGCCTACGGAGTATTGTGAGGTTTCGCTAGTCAAGCGGATCTCTGGTCTCTTAACCTTCTCATGGGTAGCTGCTATAGCTGGTCATTCCACTTTTGTGGTTTTGTTTTCCTGAGGCCTGTGTTGTTTGAGATGTGGGTTGCTAATTTTGTGTAATTCTGAGGGGGTGAATGTAACAGTATTATATAATTACACAAAATATGACACAAATAAGTGCTTCTACCTGACTTAATTCTCCATGGTTCATGTGTATAGGAATACATAGTGCATTAGAGGTCACAGCCCATTTAAGTCTCCCCCTTTTGCCCCCTGTATAAATGTCCTGCGACACCTCCACCTCTTCCTTCTTTACTTCCGTCTTGGAACGAGGTGGGTGTCTTTGTTGACTTCTCTGTATAACATAATAAGAATTGGACTTGCAAATCGATTTATACAGTGTTTGTTTCACTCTGTTTAGAGAGCCATTGCACTACTAAGAACTAACGTGGAGACGTGTGTATTGTTATTCCTTGTCAGGTATGTTACGTTATATTATTTGTTGTGTTACTGTCGCTCTTAGCTTCTTTACTTCCGTCTTGGAACGAGAGAGCCATTGCACTACTAAGAACTAACGTGGAGACGTGTGTGTTGTTATTCCTTGTCAGAATAAAACGTGGTTTCCAAAGACAGTTCTGGGTCCGTCTGTCCATACTCCATTCAACACAACGCAGAGAGAGACAGATTACACCGGTTACATATATATATATATATATATATATATATATATATATATATATATATCACTCAGTGCCGCGCTATGAGCTTGTAGATCGGCTATTGTTCAATAGCTACAGTCAAGTATAACATAATCCTTAAAACACCAAAAACGCCCAGAATATTAGGATATGAGGATTATTAAAAACAAAAAAAAGTGATTTGAATTAAGTGAAATCACTGAATATACACCTTTAACATTATTATGAATACTGTAGTTGATTTAAATGAAAAGAACGTAGGCTACATTGAGCAAATCCCTCAAACGATTTGGTCTTTTTCTTCCTCTAATGTTCAACAACTTCTTCCTCCTCTGCATGGCTGGTTTCCTCTGCATGGCTGGTCTCCAAATATTTGTCACATTCTTCGGCACTTTCTGAAAATAGACAATTCCAGTTCTTACAAGACACATTTGATATATGACTACTCCAATACCATTGTATGAAAAGTACAAGGTTACCTGATGTAAATTTAACTTTCTTTAGTTGAAATGTTTCCCAGTCTTCTTTAGGTGCCGTGTCATTAGTCAGAAGGTTCATTGTTCCGAAATTACTATCCCTATCTCTAACCCTAACCTAAACCTAACCGCAAGCACGGGAGCAAACCTAAACCTAACCGCAAGCACGGGAGCAGTGCATGTTCGGACTAACGGGACTTCGGATCTATGGGCAGTTTCCCTTCTTTAGGCATGGTGCCTAAAGAAGACTGGGAAAGGCTGGGAGATAACAAAATTTGACTTTTGTCTTTGGCCACCTTATCGTTTTCTCAATCATATTGATCCATATTTCAGGGACGGTCCCCTCCATTCCAATACGACCTTCCATCCAAACTGCCTTGGCGTATTGGCGCATGATCTGCAAGCAAAAAAATAAAGAAATGGGAGGGGAGGGGGGCACGAATATAAAACCAAGCTTTTTCCTGTGGCAGTTATTGAAACATTTAGATGTATGAAGAAAATGCTTACATTCAAGCAAGACAAATGCATGCCAACCTGTAACTTCAATGTTCAATGCCATGTCTCAGAGGAATCGGGACGGAACCATTGTTGGAATCTAGGCAGGCCACCTTGCAAATAAGGTCTCTTTCATCAACTTCTCTTCTTTTGAATACAACACTATTCTTTATATATGGATATATGTCAGAACCTGACATTCAATATGTTGATCCTTGCCCATCCGTCATTCCTCTTCGATGTCTCCCTTTTGACTAATACAGTACCTGTCCATTTAAACTCTAGAAGGGCCTGCCCCAAATGAATTAGTGCAGCCGACAGCCGGAGAAAACTAGAGTTCTCAACAGGTCCGAAAATGAAGTCCCGGCCCTTTAAACTGCCCCCCCCCCCCCCCCCCCCTCATCAAACCCTGTGCCCTGTACACACCTGTACTCCCTCAGGTGTCTTACTGGTACTGTATAGGCCTATTAACACACCTGTACTCCCTCAGGTGTCTTACTGGTACTGTATAGGCCTATTAAAAATGTACAATGTGAAGTTACCATTTCAGTGTTCTGTTCTGTCCGTTCTGTTCTCAATACAAATCAATTCAGGGCTTTATTGGCAGCATGAGAAAACATTGCGAGTCAAAAGGCAACTGAATGAAGTGCGGTGGCGCCACCTAGTGGCTATCTTCTTTTTGAGTGGTTGCCACTCTAACTTTATTGGATAAAATACATATAGTCACTTAGACAAGCCTAAAACATACAGTATGTCCGTGTCCTTTTTATGGACTTCTCCTCTGCTTTGAATACGGTCCAACCCCGTATTCTCCTAAAACGCCTGTGTGACCTGAACGTCATTGAAATGTCATTCTGTGGATTAGGGAGTTTCTGAGAGAGAGACCCCAACGAGTCTGTATTAATAACACTCTGTCTGACTGCCTTGTCCTAAATACTGGCGTTCCACAGGGGTGCGTTTCATCACCTCTGTTATTTTCCCTATAAACAAATTAGTTTAAATACACCAACAAAGAGTTCTCTATCATAACGTACGCTGATGACATGGCCTTGGTTGGACGTTTCCAGTCCCTCCTACTCCCAGCACACTGACCGTATTGCCACCTGGTTTGACCTTAATGTCACTAAGACCAAGGAGCTGTGTTTGGGAGGTGGGGCAAGAGCAGAGGGTCCAGGGTCCATCTTTAGGCCTGTTACTATGAGTGGGGAGGAAGTGGAGCAGGTCAGTGACTTTAAATATCTGGGAACGACCATAGACAATAAATTCACCTTTCAGACCAATGCAGATAACATCTACAGCTAGATAAAGTGCCCATCGGCACAGGTCTCCACCAGGGCAGGTCAGGTTGTGGCCTCCTGGTGGCGCTATAATAGGCCAATGTGAAAAGGGTGCCATTTCTTCTTGCCTTGGATGGCAATTGGATGATTTGAGGCTTTTTGTTCAAAATGGGCCAATCCTGCATACATTGAAAGCCAATGTTAGCCAATTAGGATGGAAAATGATATATCGGACAGA
>NC_139697.1:51744063-51851856 GCF_964188405.1 Protomyctophum parallelum
AACGAGTCTGTATTAATAACACTGTCTGACTGCCTTGTCCTAAACACTGGCATTCCACAGGGGTGTGTTTTATCCCCTCTGTTATTTTCCCTATACACAAATGAGTTGAAATACACCAACAAAGAGTTCTCTATCATAAAGTATGCTGATGACATGGCTTTCGTTGCCATGACGTTTCCAGTCCCTCCTATTGCCGTACTGCCACCTGGTTTGACCTTAATGTCCCTAAGACCAAGGAGCTGTGTTTGGGAGGGGGGGCAGGAGCAGAGGGTCCAGGGTCCATCTTTACGCCTGTCCTATGAGTGGGGAGGAAGTGGAGCAGGTCAGTGACTTTAAATATCTGGGAACGACCATAGACAATAAATTCACCTTTCAGACCAATGCAGATAACATCTACAACTAGATAAAGTGCCCATCGGCAAAGGTCTCCACCAGGGCAGGTCAGGTTGTGGCCTCCTGGTGGCGCTATAATAGGCCAATGTGAAAAGGGTGCCATTTCTTCTTGCCTTGGATGGCAATTGGATGATTTGAGGCTTTTTGTTCAAAACGGGCCAATCCTGCATACGTTTAAAGCCAATGTTAGCCAATTAGGATGGAAAATGATATATCGGACAGATCCGTCTTGAACACATGACTATAAAGATAGTGTGTAAGCCAATCAGTGTAGAATCTGAGAAATCCAACAGACTCGTCTTGATCACATGACTACAGAGATCATGTGGACCGATTTGCGTGAGATTTGGATGAAATATATGCGACTAACATAAGCAATGTGTTTTACAGAAATCAGCTTCATGGTGGCGCTATAACCGGCAGATGTGGAGGGATGCAGGGACAATGTTTTTCCATGGCCTCTAGGGAGTGCGCATACATACAGTTGAGTGCCAATGATTCCGTCTGATTCATTTTGGCGAGGACTGCGTGATCTGCGCATTTCACAATGTATATATTATGTCCACTAGGGGGAGTAGAGAGCTATATAAAAATCTGAGACCACTGAAACGTAAACGTATGTTTTCTCATGCCATTAAAGCCCTTTAAATTGAAAGCGGAGAGAGAGAGAGAGAGAGAGAGAGAGAATGACAAAGTCATTCTCTCTCTCTCTCTCTTGGTGCTTGGTCTTGGTGCTTGGTCTTTTTATTACGTCACGTCACGTCATTAACAACTAATAATAATATATTCTACAAATGTAGAAACATGTAAGATAACACTAATAGTTGTTAATGATGTGACGTGAAAAATAAATGTATTCCACCAGCGTTCTTGTGTTCTTCTACAACACAGGAACGATTTTTTTTTTTTAACATGATTACAACCATTGTGCTTTATATCTACCATGCGCTCTGTCTTTATGTTAAGGCGTCGTCGTAGCCTAGTGGTAAGTGCTTTCGATTTAAGCATACTTCTTTTTGTAGCTCCCAGTTCGAATCCCGGATTTTACAGTCATATTAGTGGTGAAATGGATTAATATAGATTAAACGCCGCTCTCCGTTTATTTAAATAGGAGGGGTTTTGTCAAATAAATGCATACCGAAGTAGCCAATAAATATAATATGGTATATTATAAGGTCTGGCCCCCACACTTAAACACAAGCTATTTTAATTGCTTCTTATGTAATAAAAAAAGACACGCATTAATTTCAATTAATTCAATTTGCATTGCATTTATTTCTGTGAAAACATTGGAGGGGTTTCAGCCCCGTTTCTAACATAACGGGACGGAATCGGAAAAATGTCACAGATTTCTATTTTATATTCGGCGCTCTCACCGCAACTGATGTGAGCAGCAACAAGTGTTTTTGAGCACGTTATAATGACATGATACCGTCTTGCAGTATGAGAGAGAGAGAGAGAGAGAGAGAGAGAATAGCCAATCTACATTCTACAAGCTCACTGCAAATGGAAAGGGTCGTTGTTGGTCTTGAGAGAGAGAGAGGGGGGGTGGGGGGACAGATCGAGGGATCAGTGAGATGGCCGGGGGTCTGGGCTTAATTCGCTGACAGCATGCAGGCTGAAGGCTAGGCAAGGTTCTTGAAGGCTTCTTATGTAATAAAAAAAGACACGCATTCATTTCAATGAATTCAATTTGCATTGCATTTATTTCTGTGAATATTGGAAATATAAAATACAAAGTTCACTTGCACTATACAAAACTATACAGTTGACTTCAGCCGTGCCAAAAAAGATATAAAAAAAGTGTAAAAAGGTAACAAAACTATACAGTTGACTTCAGCCGTGCCAAAAGGTTTTTAAACTCATTTGCCCCAATACAGCAGCTGTGTTTTTATGGATCTATCAATGATCATCATTTAAATTTTAAGGACCCAGCAATTTGTATCTCTGGGACCCCAAATTCTTTTTTTGTATTTGTTTATATTGTAAAATCAATGTCAAACAGTACGAATCGGTCGGTACCAGGCCCGAACCGGTGGCATGCACGGTTTGTGCGTGATCTTAAAAAAGCAAATATTAAAAATTAATATAGAGCAGGCTTCGATTTGAGGCCTTCTGCATCAAGTGAGACCCCCCTCCCCCCAACAAGAAAAAAGAAAAGAAAATTAAATCAGAAAATGTTGAAATTACACTTTGGGAGTGGAAATCAACTCTGGATTTAATCAACTATTTAAAACAACTCCAAACACTTAACCATTACACCAGATAGTGTTAAAACTACACTTTTGGGGTGGAATTAACTCTAGGCTGAGTTTGGTAACACTGGCGTGATCAACTCTTTCAAATGACTCCAACACTGAACCCAATTTAAATCTGAAGGTGTTAAAATGACACTTTGGGAGTTGAAATCAACTCTGCAATGTTTAACCCTGGAATTTTAACTCTCCCATTTTTGCTGTGTAGGTCTATATATTTTTATGGTTAATTAAGTGGTCTATTGTCTAAAAAAACACACACACAAGCAACAGTATAGACATTTATTCATCATTATTTATTTCAAATCAAAATACAATGTATTGCTGCACCACTGTCATGAAGTTCGCACGCACGCACGCGTGCGACACCCCCCCCCCCCCCCCCCCACACACACACACACACACACACACACACATGAGATTCTGACAGAATGCAGCGGCGCATGCTCGCTGCATTTAATGCAACATATGATAAGTTTTAATGTTGTTAACAGTGATATATGAACAATATTGTAGGCTAGTGTCTGAGGGAGGAATGTGCAGGGCCATGTGTGTGTGACCATGCATCGCTCTCTCTCTGCATCTCTATAGAATGCTAATTTGAAACATTCTCAAAACGCAATCAATCAGCACCACGCCCAGGCTGGACACATTGACTCCATTGTAACATTATAATGTTATGCTCACTATGACTATGCTTCTGATAGACCACTCAAGACCAATTGATAAATTCATGGTTCATTGTCATTCACCCTATCCAGGGGGTGTGGCCAACACAGAAAATACTGTATAATAAGGTTCAATTCTTAACTGTAGCCAACATACTGACATCATGACGAAGATCAATTGTCAAACGGGTGAGCAGATCCGTAGCTTATGGGAACGAGGCTACAAAATCAAATACATACAGAAGATCTTACAAGACTCTGGGATTGACGTGACGAAGAGAACGCTATTGAGATATAAAGTAGCGCGACTCGCACACAAACCCAGGCTTGCACGTAAATTGACCAGGTAAGCCGACATTCTGTATTAATTTGATCAAATTCATTGTGTTTGTGTGTGTAGGCTATGTGTAAAACAAAACAAAAAACAAACATTAAAAGCAGTATTTGTTTTTCTCTTTGCAGTGAGGTCCTGCAAATTATCCATGCTCTGCTCATGGAGAATGATGAACTGACGACGCCAAAAATAAAGGAACTGCTGGCATCCAGGCACAATATCAGCTTGGGAGTGCGGACGCTTAAAAGAGCTCTGAAAAAACTTCAGTGGAGACACGGAAAGACCCGGTAATTATAGAAAAAGAGAAAAGAAACATTTCTGTAATGTGACACTGTTTGGAGGATGTATTTACTATTTACTAAAATTACTGTTCTTTTATTTACAGAACTTTGCCAATGACACGTGACAAAAATAAGATTTTGCGCGTGCAGCAGGCGCAGTCCTGGCTGGATTCTGGTGAAAATTGGCATGACGTCCTGTTTACAGACGAAACTACAGTTGCGATGCAGGCCTTCGCAGACAAATGCTACCGCCACAAAGATCACGAGGTTTCCAAATGCCAGCCAAAACATCCCTTGAAGCTCCATGTCTGGGGAGGCATTTCTCGCTGTGGACCTGGCCCTCTTTATATCTTTGAAGGAATTATGGATCGTGTGTTTTTTGAAGAGGAAGTGATTAAAAACACTGCTGAGCCCTTTATGAAGAAGGAATGGAAATTGAAAACACATCGTTTTTTCCAAGACAACGACCCCAAGCACACTGCCTCTCGCCTTGCCATTGAACGCGCTGGAATTAATTGGCAGCGCACCCCAGCGGAGTCACCAGATTTCAACCCTATTGAACTCGTCTGGAAAGATCTCAAAGCATTTGTGAAAGGCGTAGCTAAACCCACCACCAAAGATGAACTTGTCCACGCGATTGAGACGTTTTGGAACACAGTTTTGACCACAGAGAGATGCAATATCTACATTAATCACTTGCACAGTGTTTGCCGGATTGTTATTAAAAATGGAGGGCGACCAAGTGGGAAGTAATCAGACTGCTATGGACTGCAGCTACTTTATTTGTACCATGATATGTAGCTCTGCGCCACTCACTTCACACGGGTGATTTTTTTTCTCTCAAAATGCTTGAATCAGATTGTATCAGATGTTATATTTTTTGGCACATTTGACACGGCCTACTGTATATATACTTTTTATGCTTTTTACACTTGACACGGCTCAAGTCTACTGTATATCATTTTGTATTTTATATTTCCGTTTGTTTTCAAATTTTACACAGAAATAAATGCAAATTCTTTGAAATTAATGCTTGTCTTTTTATCACAAAACATCCATGATCCATTTCATTTTAAAGTATTTTCAAAATATAATGACACTGACCCTTTTTCTCAAAGTGACTGCAACAGAATGCTTAGATTTTTGTTTTTCTCACATCACTTAAAAACGCGACCAGATTCTTGTGTTCTTCTACAACACAACACAGGAACGATTTTTTGTTTTATATCATGATCACACGGAATCGGTAAAATGTCACAGATTTAGGAACATTTTCTTTGGTAGACATTCAGCGCTCTCACCGCAACTGAGCAGCAACATTGCGCAGAGAGAGAGAGAGATTGCGAGAGAAGAGAAGCTTTTCTACGTTTTGGGAAAGGGAAGTTGTTCCATTTCGATGCACAGTAAATAATAGCAGTCAGATAGATTATTAGCTTACTGTGTTAGATGTTAGACTACGAGTCCATTATCCAGCTATGCATACTTTATGCGATGTACAAGACCTTTGAGCCTGGAGATCAGCTGTTGTTTACACAAGTTTCAATAGCTTGATCTTTTAGGCGTTAGACTGCAAGTCCATTTTACGCATTGGCCGTGAGTTCAAACCTCAGAGCATTCAATGATTTATCGCGATTTTTGGGGAAAGTTTTTCTCACATCACTTAAAAACACGACCAGATTAAAGTTAGGAATAAATAATAATGAGGTAAATGTGATGTTAATTAATAGGGGAGGGTGATTCCCCTTTGTTTAATCACCTTCCTAGGGATTTGATTCACATATTCACAGTGGTATTTTATATCAGGGCACACACTATATGTCCATCATATCCCCTTAAACTTTTATAGGCTATATAACATATATAACTATATAATTTAAAAATTTGAGCATAAATACTTTTTATTAGCACATGCAGTGCAGGGTTCAGGCCAATTATAAAAAACATACTCAACTGCTCCACCTGCTGGTTGATTTCAGTACTACATTTTCCAATATTCGCAAAACCTAAAACGTATAAAGAGGATTTCAGACGGAATCATTGGCACTCAACTGTAAGTTGTATACAGATCGATGCAGTTATAGCTAAAAACAGGAATAGGCCTGTTATAGCGCCACCGTGAGGCTGATTTGGGGGGAACATTTGTGGCATGTCGTCCTCGGCCTAGTGGAAATGTGCATGTATAATTTCACGGAAATTGCACAATGTGTTTGTGATTTGTGGCATTTTTTCTAAACGGACCAATTGTGTGAGCTTTGGAAGCCAATCTTAGCCAATCAGGATGGAAGATGGGAAATGGTGCCGCTCCGTGTTGATCAAATGACTATGGAGATAGTGTATACCGAATTGTGTGATGTATGGATAAAATGTGTACGAGTAATCTACAGAAATGTGTTTTGCCTAAATTGGCCTCATGGTGGCGCTATAACAGGCCATTGAGAAGTATTTGGGCAGAGGTTCGTCGTTGGCATCCAGGGAGTGTGCAAAGTTTGGCATAGATCGGGCCAACGGTGCCGGAGATTAGCTGATAACGGAAGGACGGACAGACGGACGGACGGACGGAAGGACACACACACACGGACAGAGTGCAAAACATACTCTCCCCCCATGCCTTCGGCCTGGTGGAGACAAAAAGGCAAGGCAGCGGCTTTATGGGTTTACACCGCCACCAGAACCAGTCACCTTATAAATATGCTCAACAGCGACGACCCCACGGTCAGGGAAATGGCTCGTGAGTCACTCATTCAACACATGCAGCGACGTAAAGTACCACCCGCGCTGGAGAATGAGACACAGTTCCTTGGATTCAAGACTAAGGCGAATGGTAAATTGGACATTAAAGCCGCTGGATTCGGTGTGCGGTCCGACTGGATGGATCTTAATGATCTATGCCAGCGATCAGGATTACAGTTGAAGTGGGTGGCGCTTGATACAATACAACAACTGCTGCGCTCAACAACAGCATCATCATAGATCCACGTGTCCGTGCATGTGCGACCTACGAGCAGGACGGTGCGCACCATGAACTGTCAATCAAATCCGCGACCGCAAGAGCCACCATTCTAGGAATGAAGCGATCAGAAAGTGCACAACACTGGACCAGTCTGAGGCTGCAGGGAAAACTGGCTCTTCTTCCCTTTGCAAACCACTCATTATCACACTCTATACTGTCAAATAACACCATAGGTGAGGACATTCTCATTTTCACTATTAAAGCCCGTTTACAGGTGTTGCCGACCAAGTTCAACTTGGCAACCTGGTACCCATCAGCACACGACCCACACTGCATCCTACATCCAGTACCACATGACAAAGAAACAGTCGCACACATATTAAATGGTTGCAGCCACTATAAAGGACTGTACATTGCCAGACATGACCGTCTGGTGGACCTGGTATGATGTGGTATCAGACAAGATCAGAGGAGTACAGGACAGGACAACAAGAATGTATAAACACAGCACTGTAAAAATAGACTGGTTTGATCACAATGACACACATGTCAATTCACTACAAAATATTCCAAATACCCCAGATATTGTGTTCATCAATGAAATTAGAAAAACTGTCACTATATTTGAAATAGGCTGCCCATTTGATTTGTATATGGAACTTGTTTTACATCCAAATTTATGAAATATCAGCTTCTGGTGGAACGTATTATGGCCTTGGGATATAACTGTCAACTTATTGTCCTTGTATTTGGAAGTCTGGGCCATGTCCATAAACTTGTGCTCAGGGGTCTGCAATTGGGTGGATTGCTAAAATACTGGCTAAATACGGTTCTGTCTCAGCTACTATGGGCAGTCTGTCTGTCTGGAGAAGGCGTTTCATTTATCCCTAGGTGGCTTAAAAAACCCAAAACAAACATCCTGTCTAGTAGTGTCAAGTAATAGTATGTCAACAATGTGCTATATATATTTTTTTCTCTTCTTTTCCCTCTGTGTGTTAAGCAGCATGTGCAGCAGCTATATCTGGTTGGACCATATAATGTATAACCTAATTCTGATCAGTGTTTGGGTCTATTGTATTACGCCTCTTGTGCAGATCCAAATAAAATAAATCAAATGTGTGCGCGTGTGTGCGTGCATGCCTGCGTGCCTGCATGCATGACATCACTCAACTAAGGGACTGTCATTTGGGACACAACTAGTGAGTTGAAGCTTTACTCTTGTTTTCCCTCACACTTCATTGGTAATCAGGAGTGGCCACCTGAGAAGTGGGGGAGGACTGACCACTGCTCTGATTAACAACTTCAGAGCTGAACAGTTTTTATGGTGCCCACATTTTCCAGATGCCACTGACCGGCAACCTGCCACTGACCGGCAACCTGCCACTGACCGGCAACCTGCCACTGACCGCCGTGACCGGCAACCTTCCACTGACCGGCAACCTGCCTCTCTCTCTAGGTCTTCCTCAGACGAGCCCTCCATCGTTTCTTCCAGTCATCCCGGTTTTCCATACATCTGGCCAGCTCGTTGTTGTTGCACATGTTAATGTGGGACCTCGTTGTGACCGGTGCCCGTGTGTTGGTTCCCACAGCACTAGTTTACTGGCTGGCAGCTCTTGGTGTCTTTGGCAGTGTCCGATAGTCCCGTTAGTCCGAACATGCACACTGACCACCAACCTGACACTGACCACCACTGACCACTAACCTGCCATTGACTAAGGCGACATGTTGCGAACCGATTTGCAAGTTTATTGCGGATCTCATTGTCTCTCGTAACGTACAAAAGTATTGGCATCAAAATGTACTTAATGTACCAAAAGTATAAGTAGCCTACTCATTATAATAGAATATGGCCCATTTCAAATGTCTAAAAAATATTTCGAAAATAGCTGATCTACAAGCTCACAATGCGTCGCAATCGGCTATTTTCAAATGGCCGAAATGTATAAAAGGCTGAAGTGGTTAATGTATGTTTTGTAATAATAATCAAAATCTACAAAGTAACTAAAGTTTCCAAATAAATGTAGAGGAGTAAAAGTACAATATTGGGATTTGAGATGTAGTGGAGTAGAAGTAAAAGCATTGGAAATGACAAATGGTCAAATACAAATACCTCAACATTGTACTTAAGTACAGTACTTCAGTAACTCTACTTTGTTACTTTCCACCACTGATACCTATGTATGTTAAACCCTGCCTCTGTGTGTGCCTAAAGGCCCAGATCAGTGTTGTGAAAGATTACGTAATGTCGTCATCTGGCACAGGGGACGGCACTGCATGGGTATAAAACCTAACAACTGGACACTGGATGGAGAAGGTGGGAGGGGTTGTTAGACAGAGGAGGACAGTCATGAGGGCTTCTTTAGACATACAACTGTTTTCATACTTGATGATGTTCGCTTCCTTCTCTCCTTTGTCTTCATCCTCTTCCTCTTCTTGTGAGTTCCAGGCACCGTTAAAACATGGCGGAATGTACAAGGCTGGAGATGTGCTTCTGGGTGGTTTGTTTCCATTCCACGTCTCCTCTGTGTTCCCTGAGCTGACGTTCACACAGTCCAAGGAACAGAATCCCTCCTGCAGTCGGTGAGTATCACGAAGACAACACCAACCTTGTTTTGATGTATAGAAACATGATTAGTTGATGTGTATATTTCTACAAAGATATAGGCTGTCGGGTGGAAACCTTCTCAGAACATGTGTTTGGATGGATCTAGGGTAGTTATTATTTAGTCACAAGCACTTTCACCTAAATATTTTCTTCAAAAATAGCAAAAAATAATTTGTCACACTGTAGTATGACAAAGTAACTCATTTATTAAACAAAAACAGCAATGATATTCAAGGCTACAGTGTAATTGTGTGTGTTAGTTTTCTCATGTCGGTGTTCAGAATGGCACAGACCATGGCTTTTGCCATCACTGAGATCAACAGGGACCCCAGCATGCTCCCCAATGTGACTCTGGGATACCGTTGCTATGACACCTGTCATACGCTTGGAGTTGCAGTCCCTGCAGCGTTGTCACTGATCAGTGGGAGAGAGGAGCAGTTTACACTGGATCAGAGCTGTGTTTGGTCTCCTCCAGTACTTGGAATTGTGGGTCCTAGTACCTCAAAAAGTTCTATTACACTCTCTAGAATATTAGGTGTATACAGAGTGCCCATGGTAAGTTTCCTATCCACTTTCACAATAGCCTATTTTATTTAATTTTGATTACTTAGCTATTTGCAAATCTATAATATGATAAATATAAAATGTTGTCTTTTTGGAGTTTGAAAGACATAATCGTTGCTGTCGAGAAGAAACCTTGTGTCTCCATATTTCAACTTGTAATGCTTTTTTAATGCCCTATGAATGCCACTGACGAAAAACAGTCTTAAGTCCACACTATTGTTCCATAATGTATAAATTATTGATAAGGGTTCAGGACAACGAGGCCTTTTTGTGGAGGGGTCAGAATGAAATTTAGAACTTAGACTGTTTTTCGTCTGTGGTACTCATTTCTTCATTATGCTAATGTTAGACAAAAGTATCAAACACAGCTGATCAACAAGGTCACAGTGTGACATGTTCTGAGCTTGTAGTCTGCAATTTTTCTTTCTTGTTCTGTCTTTTTTCCCCCTTTTTTGTTTTAAGTGGAAGTGGTAAGTAACTGCACTTAGTCTGTGTTTTACAGGTATGTTGGTTCATGGTACAGCATCAATCACCTCTGTACAATTAGAGCCTGTCCTTAAAGAAAAGGCAGGTAAACTAAATAGACCTACAGATGTGCCATTCCAACTCTTCACACTTTACTGATCTTTTCTTGAACGTTTCTGAAAATGCATGTTTTCCCTGCAGGTTTAATTCACTGATTAGCCTAATGTTAATGCTGCTGCTTTGCTACTGAAAAGAAGTGTCCAGCAGAGGAACAATATTTATTCAGGATCATTTAAATATAACACATTGACATATGCCCCCTTACTGAACTGTTCTGTTTCTGACAATGCACTGACAATCTACTGAACTGTTCTGTTTCTGACAATGCACTGCATTCTACTGAATTGCCAATGGCAGGACATGTAAAGTTCTCAAACAGCACATCCAAATCTCTCTGGCCAGCATCCTCTCCATAGTATTGGAAATAATCATGTTTGTACGTCTGGAAATGTTTGTCTTTACTGCAGATAACCAGTTCAGATTAAAAAATAAATCCGGCACAGTGCAATTTTTGCAATTAAGGAAATGATTGCCAGCTACAGTATTTCCACTATCTTCTTATGCTAAATTGAAACTTCTTGAGCTTTTGACAGGATAAACCAAACTGTTTCAGAAGCTGGTTGTGGCACATCTAAGCACATTGTGCAGAGAACAGGGTAAGATGAACCACTTTTTGCTTAAGTTGTCCTGGAAGCAAGGCAAAATGAGATGGCAGTAAAATCTAATGATCTACCCATATTTCAGGATGTCTTCTATCAATTGAAATGATGAGTAAGCATCTATGACAAAGGGCCATGAAAATATGACCTTTTTTTTTTTTTTAAGATATTTTTTTGCGGCTTACGCCTTTATTTATTTTTTAAGGGATAGAAAGTAGGCTGACAGGAAACGGGAGAGAGATGGGGGGATGACATGCGGTAAAGGCCGTGTCGCGTCCGGGAGTCGAACCCGCGGCACACCGCGACTGGATCACCAGTCCGGTGCCCAGACCGTTACGCTACGGCCTGGGCCAATATGACCTTTTAAAAAAAAGTGGTCATGTGGCTCAACTTGCCCCAGGTAAGGGGTAAGTTGATCCAAGTCGAGGGGCAAGTCGAACCACATGATATTTTAATGTTAAAAGCTTAAACTTGAACAGATAATGTATTCACTTATCAATAATAATATAATAACAGTTTTCCCTTTAGCAAATAGTCTTATTTACCGTATATTACCAAATAGTAGCCCAGGCTGTAATATGCAAAATCGATTCGGACCCCGGGCGTTTATAAGGAGCCGGGCCGTTATTTGCCATAGGCTGTTATTTATTTTTGCACCGGCCTGCACAAGGCCATTATTTGGTTTCAGTATATACATACAGTAACATGAAGTGCAAATAATAATAATAAAAAAAAGCGTTTACAAGTATACTGTACAAAACAACATATAACAATACTGTACAAGTGTACAGGGTTCCTACCGCCATGAAATTCAGTGAATTATTTTTCATTTTAAAATACAGGCCTAGAAAAGCTAATTTGGAATTAAAATGTTTGGATATCATTTCATAAATAGCAACCTAACAACATAGTGTTAGTTACTTTTTTACATCTGTTCGTTTTTCCATCTTGTGTTGCATGGGATGCATTACTGTACTCAGCATGTACAGTAATAATCCACATATTTTTCTTAATCCAGAGCGATTTACATTAAGCAAGAACAAAAAGCATCGCAATACATCACATACATAAAAAGTAGTTATCATGAATCATGCGTAAACTAAGAACGTAACAGTGGAATATCTATATAATGGGACTATGCATGTATACTCTATAGTGCTATGTCTACATGAACATGCTATAAGTCTACATAAAATGCTATCTATAGTCTACATAAAAAATGTCGGGGCTAGGGCAAGTGCTAAGTGCCATGATGGAGTCTGAAGAGATGGATAAAGACCACGGCGGAAGATTGGGAGTGCGGCTGCAGTTCTGATTGTAATGGGAAGTGCATTACATCGTTTTGGAGCCAGAAGAGTTTGGAACGTGTGGAGCGTTGTCCCGGCGTTTTTAGTGAAGGTACTTCCAGCTTCCCTGCGTTGGCTGATCTGAGCGCTCGGGAGGGTTTGTAGGGTTCTATCGGACTTGCAAGATATGGGGGTGCCATACCTTTGGTTGCTTTAAATGCTAGCATCAGAGTCAATGGAGGGAGCTGAGAAGGTGGGAGTAGTGGGATAATTTTGGCTGGTTGAAGACCAAAATGAGGCTTCATTCACAACATGTGAAGAGAACATATAACGAACAGATTATCACAGGTAATAAAGTAAGTGGTTAATACTAAGTTGTCAGGCCATACAACATACAATAACTAAAATCTTGTTCAAAACAATGAAAATTACTAATATTATACTTTAATTCTTGGCCGCAGATACATTAATCAGGGGCAGCGGGTTGAGTAGCACTGCCCTGAGGGTACCAGACGCACTGTTGAATACCTACAGTCCAGTTCTATTGGTCTGTTCCTCGCTGACATCTATAGGTACCTTTCAAAGATCTAGTACATTACAGAATAGATCTTTTGTATTTGTTTTTATTCTGTTTTTCCAGATAAGTTACTATGCTGGTTGTTCCTGTCTGAGCGACCGGACTCAGTTCCCATCCTTCTTCAGAACAATGCCAAGTTTTGTCTTCCAGGTGAACTTCTATAACAATAGATGTGTTGGTATCTAATAGTTCATGTTTCAGAAACTGGAATACTCAAACCCATGGGGTGGGCAACTTTGATGTAGGAGAGGGCCACTATATTTCTACACTCAATCCAGAGGGCCACTATATTTCTACACTCACTCCAGAGGGACACTATATTTCTACACTCACTCCAGAGGGCCGCTATATTTCTACACTCACTCCAGAGAGCCACTATAGTTCCACACTCACTCCAGAGGGCCGCTATATTTTTACACTCACTCCAGAGGGCCACTATAGTTCCACACTCACTCCAGAGGGCCACGATATTTCTACACTCACTCCAGAGGGCCGCTATATTTCTACACTCACTCCAGAGAGCCACTATAGTTCCACACTCACTCCAGAGGGCCACGATATTTCTACACTCACTCCAGAGGGCCGCTATATTTCTACACTCACTCCAGAGAGCCACTATAGTTCCACACTCACTCCAGAGGGCCGCTATATTTTTACACTCACTCCAGAGGGCCACTATAGTTCCACACTCACTCCAGAGGGCCACTATAATTCTACACTCACTCCAGAAGGCCACTATATATTTCTACACTCACTCCAGAGGGCCACTATATTTCTACACTCACTCCAGAAGGCCACTATATATTTCTACACTCACTCCACAGGGCCAATACATTTCTACACTCACTCCAGAGGGCCACTGTATTTCCACACTAACTACAGAGGGCCACTATATTTCTACAGACTCCTGAATTATTATTTGCTATTTTTGCTAAGGATTTGAGTATTTCAGGATTTGCTAATCCTGAAAATTAGGTCTAACTTTTTTATTTAATTTCATATTACATTTATTTATACTTATGTTAACTTAAAACAAACATACTTAAATTAAAATGCATTGGACATAAAAAGACAATTGAAATTCTTTTTTTTAAATTCATAGCTTTTTATTGTTCATACTAGTAGCAGTTGGTCACAACATACAATATCTCGCCTATGGGAGAAAATAAAAATTAGGGGGTAATTTTTTTTTTAGTTTGTTCCCTAGAGGACAACCTCCTACCTCCCACCCACCACCCGCCCGACAATGACACAATTTAAATTGTAATTATGCTACTAATATTGACCATTATAGATATAATTAAAGCGGGTCATGTTTGCATGTTTGGAATTGTAACAGCTGAAATCAATAATATAATGGTATTCCAATATTAACCTGCAGGCCACATAAGTGAACACGGGGGCCGCATGTGGCCCCTGGGCCGCAGTTTGCCGTACATTTCCGTCCATTTGTCATCCACTCAGGTGCGAGCTATGCTCCATACTATGAGGTGGTTCGAGTGGACCTGGGTAGGACTGTTGTTCAGTGATGATGATGCTGGCCGTGACGCCGCCCGATTGTTCCAGTCTGGCCTGGACCAGTCTGGTCTGGGTTGTGTGGCTTATTCAGAGGCTCTGCCCTTCCACAATGACCTGGATAAACTCCAGAGGATTGTCACTGTGATGAAGACGTCCACAGCTCGGGTGGTCATTATGTTTGGATACGGGCCCTATATGCATAATGTCTTGGATGAGGTTTGTGTTACGATACATCTGTGGAGTATGTTAATTTAGGGATTCGTAATTAGAATAATCTAAAATGAGAATGTATTGAAAGAAAGACATGTCTTTCATTTCTTTCAAAACGATTAACAGGTGGTTAAGCAGAATGTGATAGGTCTGCTATGGATCTTACCTGCCACTTCAGGTTGGTGGGGAGATTATCATCTCCAGTCTCCTCACCTCCTGCCATACCTCAGAGGCACCCTGGGTTTTGCCATCCGTCGTGGAGAGATACCAGGTTTCAAAGACGTTTTGTTAAAAATACGTCCTGACAATGACCAGGATAACATAGTAAGTATTTTTGTTTAATTTGATTGTATATTTATTTAATTGTATGTCTTTAGATGTCTCAATGAATTGAATACACAGGACCACAATGGACACAAGTCCTTAGGACATTTTGTGTTATCCTTTTTGCACCATTGTATAATTGTACCACTGTATTATCTGCAAACTTAGTCTGTGAATACCGTATATTACCAAATAGTAGACAGGGCTGGTAATATGCAAAATTGATTCGGACCCCGGGCGTTTATAAGGACCTAGGCCGTTATTTGCTGTGATTTATTTTTACACCGGCCTGCACAAGGCCATTATTTGGTTTCAGTATATACATACAGTAACATACAGTAACATGTAGTGCAAATATTGTCTGGAACTGGTATTACCGTAAAAAAAAAGTATTTTTACAAGTATACTGTACAAAACAACATGTGATAATACTGTACAAGTGTACAGGGTTCCTACCGCCAATTCAGTGAATTATTTTAATACAGGCCTAGAAAAGCTCATTTGGAATTAAAATGTTTGGATATCATTTCATAAATAGCAACCTAACAACATAGTGTTAGTTACTTTTTTACATCTGTTCTTTTTTCCATGTTGTGTTGCTTGGGGGGATTGCATGGGATGCATTACTGTAGCCTACTCAGCAGCATGTACAGTAATAATCCACACGATAAAAAAGAAAATCGTAAAACAATAATCCACGGACACGATCATTTTTCATGGCCCAATCCGACCTCATCCTATGTTATAAAGAGTAAAATCCACATAGGAATCGTTGTAGAACCACTATAGTTTGTCATTAAAACAACACAGGCGGGCGCCGCCATCTTGCTCAGAGACGAGCGCTGAGTGGTGAGCGGAGCGCAGCCTGGAGACCAGAGACGTTTAGAGAGAGAGTGACGACAACATACCGTTCAGTGACTCATCAACACGTATCAACACACAGGTGTACTACATGTTCTGATTGAGCAAGGGGAAGCAGCGGACAAATCAATGATTTCATTATAAACTAGTCTGTAGGCCTACGTACCGGTAGATTGCAATTGAATAAAACCATAATTTATAGGCCTACACTACACATAGCCTACTGTAGTACTGTGTGTAGTCAAGTGGCTAAACCCCACAGTTTACCGTTACAGGCGATAGAAAATGTAATGTCAAGCAGAGCCATGCAGTGCACGTGAACTGCATATGCCGATGTTAGCAGCTCACTCCATATAATTTAATAAAAGCATATAAAAAACATGAATTATACACCCAATGAAAATTTACACTTCACGGATTATAGGCCATTTGGAATTAGAACAATCGGTTGAAGATTGTCCGAGTATTGCATTATTCAAATATCAACTTTTCTTTTTGCGGCGAGTACGTTTTTTATAGTACTATACTTGGCTGGCGCACGCCACGCACCGAAAATGGATCATCTGCAAGCTCACAAAGCGCTGTCATGCAACACTTGGAGCTTGTAGATACACGGATGACAATAAACATTACACAGAATATATACCACTTTGCATTAAAACAATTGGTTGTGCATAGGAGGCACTTGTGAAACTATAGCCTAGATTTATTTTATGGATGTGGAGGACTGGTGTTGCGCTGTTGTGAGGTGATCGAGTGGCGTGCGGAGATCTGCAAACTCAACACGGTGAACACGCATACAATAATATAAATGAGGGCTGAGGCTGATTAAGTTTGCAAATAACGGCCAATGGGCACTTATATGGACCGAGGGCGGTTATTTGAAGGAGGCGGTTATTACACAAAATGGTGTCAGAACCTGGGCCGTTATTAGGTGCTATTTGAGCATGCATGGGCTGTTATTTGGTAATATACGGTAATCAATAAATTAATCAATTCATTGTATTTACCGTTTTACTTATGAATGAATTGTGTTCTTTCAGGTGAGGCAGTTTTGGGAACACACATTCCGGTGTAAATTTTCACCCCTTCCACCAGAGTGGGTGGACGCTGGTGGAAGGGTGTGTACTGGACAAGAGGACCTGGGAACAGCAGAAACTACACTGTTGGATGTGTCTGACCTCAGGGGAGAGTACAATGTGTACAAGGCTGTGTATGCTCTGGCCCACGCCCTCCATGAGATGTTGCAGTGTGTGCCAGGAAGAGGGCCTTTCCCTGGGCACAGCTGTGCCAGTTTGCAGACAATACAGCCATGGCAGGTGGGATATTAACAGTTTGACTGTTTTTTACGATTAACCCGCATTTTAATCAACCCCCCTTCACTGCCGAGATTGTTGTATTACCTTTAGAGCATACGCTGAATTATTTGGGCTTTTAATCCGCGAAAATCCATCAAAAAAAGCTCCCGTGGTTTGTTATGATCTGTGTGTAGCATCCACCATCTTGGTGCACCCGGAAGACGCACACAAGATTGGTTTCAATGAGGCGTTGCAGCCAATGCATTTCCATTGGCCTCAATTTCCCAGAAGCCCTAGCAGCCCACAGCATGTGACGATTTCCGGTTTCGTCATCACAGCGAAGGAATCCAGTCTCATACTCCGCGACGAAGACGGATTTTCTTTTGATTCATTACATTACGGCGGATTAAACACATAAAACAAAAGGCGGGTATGTCCGATACGGCAGCGACATTAACCTGGAGTAATCCATTCGGGGCACGGAAACTGTTAATTCAGTTAACCTGTAGGATTATTTTTATTTATTGTTTATTTGCACATTTAAAAACAACACATTTGAAAAAACAACATATTATTGGGTTGTGCAGGTGAGACAGGTGACATTCACACCAGAAAGCTTTACTGCGATTAAAACAAATCCTGCTGCTTATTGTCAGAAAGTTCGCTTCGTTTGGCAGGTGTGAAGCATCATTCGAATCCTAATGCGCATCAAATAATCGCATTCTACTTCGACCAAAATGGGGGTTTCGATTCGTTTCCAATCGCACTTGAATAACATTCGGTGCAGGTGTAAATGCAATCTGCAGCAAATAAAGGAAACGAAGCAAACAATGTGGCGGGTGAGGAGTTAAACACAGTTGGAGACGGAGAAGGCATATTTTACGCAGCACAAAGATGTCCCGTTACCGTGGATAGACGCGGTCGAATGAGAAGACCGAAGCCCTGGGTGAAATGATGACGAGTACATTAATCAATTTCTTAAGGAAACACATAAAAACACTGAGGTGTAGCCTACATAATATTCTGCCCAAAGGAACAGTGCGTGCGGAGGGGGAGAGAGAGAGAGAGAGAGAGCGAGAGCGGTCCATTCCCAGACGGCACGAAACATGCACGTTGAGTAGAATTTTAACACCATAGATTTAACTGTGTAGGCTATAGTTTATGAATTGAACACATTGATAAAATTCCCTGCTGCGTTTCCTTGCTGCGCTTGACACAGCCAGTGTGAAGGCAAACCGCAGCAAATTAAATATGCAAGAATCGCAACTTCTCCGCCCATTCGCATCAATTTACAATTACAATTTACAATTTAGGCATTTAGCAGACGCTCTTAATCCAGAGCGACTTTGTTGAGTTTCACAGCTGTCTTAGCGTGTTGTACCAGAAATATAAAGTGAAGAAATATAGACGGAGGAATAACACTGCTGAAGTAAATAAATAAACACACCAGGAGGCATCAGCTATGTGTTGCTGGATCAGTACGTCACTCGTCACTGAGTTGGTTTATTTACACCGGTTATATAGACATAGTTAACAAGCACTTCCTGTCTGGGCTTTGTTACTTCACAATAAGATAACTCAATAATAAAATATATATATACAATTCAG
Organism: Protomyctophum parallelum; assembly: GCF_964188405.1. NCBI lineage: Eukaryota > Metazoa > Chordata > Actinopteri > Myctophiformes > Myctophidae > Protomyctophum > Protomyctophum parallelum. The sequence goes on from NC_139697.1 coordinate 51,762,980, forward strand.
ATCATATTCCAACAGACTTGCATTAAGCAATAACAAAAACTAAGAATGTAACAGTGGAGTATCTATGTAAACTATACATACTATACTATATTATATATTATGCATGTGTACTATAAAGTGCTATGCTGGCTATATGTACTATGTACTATAAAGCTATGTACTATAAAGTGCACACTACACTTTGTCCTTTTTATCATTCATTCATTTTTTAAGAGCCTGCCCAGGGACTACAGATGAAATTTTGCTTTGGCTAACTCTGGCCCATTTACATTGATGTGAAAACTGACATGTTGATTAATGAGCTTTGTCCCTGTCAAATAAATAAATAAATAAATAAAATGCAATTCTAATGCTGTCCATGTAACAAGCTATTAGTCTGTTTAAAATACTATCTAAGTCTACATAAAGTGCTATCTAAGGGGCTAGGGTAGGGCAAGTGCTACGGGCCATGGTGGAGTCTGAAGAGGTGGGTTTTCAGACTACGGCGGAAGATTGGGAGTGAGGCTGCAGTTCTGACAGTGATGGGAAGTGCATTCCATAGTTTTGGAGCCAGAAGGGAGAAGAGTTTGGGACGTGTGGAGCTTTGTCCCCGCCTGGACGGGCGTGCCGGTGGTGGTATTGCTGTCATCCACCGGCTTAACATAAAATTAACCAAAATCCCCATCCAGCCCCCACCATCATTCGAATCCCTCACTTTTAAACTATCCGGCCCCAAACCCCTGGTCATCGCAGTCATTTATCGAGCCCCCAAACCCAACCCATCTTTTCTCTCCGACCTATCAGGATTTCTCACACAACTGTGTTCCATATCCCCATCTGTCACACTCCTTGGTGACTTCAATTTCCACGTGGAAAAATCCACTTGCACTGCTGCTTCTGAATTTATGGACATCCTGACACTATTCAATTTCACCCAACACATCGATTTCCCCACCCATACCCTCGACCTAGTCTGCTCCACCAACTCCAGTATCAGCCAAATATCTAGCACCAATTTTGGTGCTACCATCTCAGATCACTTTGCCATAGACTTCCACATTGACACCCCCCCCCCCCCCCCCCACGAGAAGCTAAAACGCACCATAAAGTTTCGGAAGTTAAAATCCATCAACTCCTCTTCTCTCTCCGTATCCCTCTCCGACGCCATCTCCATCTCCTCCTTCACACAGTCTGACTCCCCCACCGAACTGGTTAACATATTCAACACCACACTCTCCTCCTCCCTTGACCAGCTTGCACCCGTTCAAACCCGTTCTGTCTCATTCACCCACACTGCTCCCTGGTTCACGGTTGAACTCAGCAGCCTCAAGTCCAAGGGCCGGCAGCTGGAAAGGCTATCCAAGAGGACAGGGCTCACTGTCCACTCCGACATGCATAAAAAGCATATGCAGCTCTACAAGGACACCATCAACTCCACCCGCACCTCATACTACTCTGGAATCATTCAGTCAGGCAGTGGCAACCCCAGAGTACTTTTCTCCACAATAAACAAACTACTCAAACCCATGGACACCATTTCCCACTCCTTCACCACTGAAAAATGCAATAACTTCCTAACCTTCTTTCATGAGAAAATCACCAATATGCACAGCCAGCTGGCCACCCCTTGGTGTCATCCTTGACCCCACCCTCTCCTTCTAGCCCCATGTCAACCAGATCACCAAAACCGCCTTTTTCCACCTCCGTAACATTGCCCGCCTTCGTCCCATGCTATCCCACACTGCCGCTGAAACACTCATTCATGCATTTATCACATCCAGACTTGACTACTGCAATAGCCTCCTGTATGGCGTCACCACCAAGGTCCTCAAAAAACTACAATATGTTCAAAATTCCGCCGCCCGCCTACTCACCAGAACCAGATCCAGGGACCACATCACACCCATCCTCCGTGAACTCCACTGGCTCCCAGTCAAGTCCAGAATTCAATTCAAAATACTCACCATCACCTACAAAACCCTCAACAACTCATCAACCGCCATGTCCCCTCCCGCTCCCTCAGGTCAAGCACTGCCAACCAACTTTAACCCCACAAATCCAACAAACGGACATGGGGAGACAGGGCCTTCGCAGTGGCTGCCCCTTCTCTCTGGAACTCACTCCCAACTCACATCAGAGCTGCCCCCACCCTCGAAATGTTCAAAAGCACACTCAAAACCCACCTTTTCAAACTGGCTTTCCCTACATAACCCCCCCCCCCCCCCCCCCCCACACACACACACAGACACACACACCCTTCTTGTTTGTCCCTCTTTTGATTTATAGTTTTTAACCTTTTAAACCCTTTTAAATAGTTTTAATAGTTTTCTAATAAATATGTCTGAACTTCTTTCTGTAAAGCGACTTTGGGTACCCAGAAAAGCGCTATATAAATCGTATATATTATTATTATTATTTTGTCCCGGCGTTTTTAGTGAAGGTACCTCCAACTTCCCTGCATTGGCTGATCTGTGTGTGCGGGAGGGTTTGTAGGGTACGATCATACTTGTGAGATATGGGGGAGCCATGCCTTTGGTTGCTTTGAATGCCAGCATCAGAGTTTTGTATTCTGTGCGGGCAGCGACCGGGAGCCAATGGAGGGAGCGGAGAAGGGGGGGACGTTTGATAATTTTGTCTGGTTGAAGACCAAGCGAGCTGCGGCATTTTGGATCAGTTGGAGGGGCATAAGTGCACATGCCGGTAGGCCAGTAAGGAGGGAGTCAAGTTTTGACAAGACTGTTGTCTCGATTAGGAGCTGGGCTGACTCCTGGGTGAGGAACGGTCTAATTCGTTGTTATTGTTATTCGTATGTTATAGAGTGTAAACCTACCGGATCGAGTGACAGGCAGCTGTGATGTGTGTTTTGAACGAGAGCTGACTGTCCAGGACAACACCAAGGTTCCTGGCTGTCAGGACAGACTTTACCAGGGCGCTGTCTACGGAGATAGTTAGCTTCCGCATAGGGCAGGACTTAGCTGGGAAGAACAGAAGCTCAGTCTTGTCTGGGTTCAGCTTGAGGTGGTTGGAAGACATCCACTGTGAGATGTCAGCCAGGCATGCAGTTCATGCAGAGGGGGGAAGGATATAAACAGTTGTGTGTCATCGGCATAGCAGTGATAGGATATATTGTGAGCAGAGATGATAGTGCGAAGGGATTTAGTGTACAGTGAGAAGAGGAAGGGACCAAGTACAAATCCCTGTGTTTGGAGGGTACGGGGGGATGATAGCAAAACTTTCCAAGAAACCTGGTAGGTCCGGTCAGAGAGGTAGGAGGAGAACCGAACAGATCAGATCAGCTAGGGTGTCTAAGAGCAGCTGGTGGTTCACTGTGTCAAATGCCGCCGATAGGTCTTGGATAATCAGGACTGCAGAGTGGGAAGCAGCCTGGGCAGCATGTAGTGCTTCTGTGACTGCGAGGAGTGCAGTTTCCGTGGAGTGTGCCTTCTTGAATCCTGACTGGTTGGGATCCAGCAGGTTGTTCTGTGAGAGATGGAGAGAAAGCAGATTAGAGACAACACATTCAAGGGTTTTGGAAAGAAAGGAAAGGAGTGATACCGGTCTGTAGTTCTTGACATCTGAGGGGTCAAGAGTTGTTTTTTTGAGGAGTGGTGATACCCTGGCTGACTTGAAGGCACATGGGACGCAGCCTGAGGTTACTGGGGTGTTGATGATGGAGGTGATGAAGGGGAGCAGGTCAGGTGCGATGGTCTGGAAGATTGGAGACGGGACGGGGTCGAGAGGACAGGTGGTAGGTCTAGTGGATGTGACAAGTTTCAGGACCTCGTCTGGGGACAGAGGAGAGAGGAGAGGAGGTCTGTTATGGTTAGCATTGGTTGAGTCGAGTGCTTCTTTATGGGGGAGGGGGGTAAAGGACCTACTGATATCATCAACCTTCTTTTCGAACTAAGTGGCAAAGGCCTCCGCGGTGAGGGATGAGGGTTGAGGAGGGAGGAGAAAGAGTTGGGTTAGAAGTGCAGGTTTGGAAGAAGGAGGTTTTAGCAGTGGTTAGTGAGAGGGAGAAGGCAGAGAGGAGTAAGTGAAAGTGGGAGAGATCATCTGGTAGCTTTTCTTGTGCCACTTCCTTTCAGCTGCCCTGAGAGGTGTTCGTTCAGATCTGAGGGTTTCAGATAACCAGAGGGCCGGTGGGGATGAGCAAGCTGGCCTGGTCGAGAGAGGGCAGTGTTGGTCAAATGCAGATGAGATAAAGGAGAGGAAGGATGTGGTTGCGGAGTCGGGTGAGAGGGAGGGGAAGGACTCCAGGGAGGGTAGAGAGGAGAGAATAGAGGATGAGAGGGAGGAGGGGTTTAGGGACTTGAGATTGCGTCGAGTGGTGGTGGTCGGAGGGAGAGTAGGTTTAGGTGGGAGAGTAGAGAGAGAGAGGGAGAAGGTTATGAAGTGGTGGTCAGACCTAATTAAGGGGGTAACAGAGAGTGTGGAGAGGGAGCAGGCTCTGCAGAACACGAGGTCCAAAACATTACCAGCCTTGTGAGTGGGAGGGGAGGGAGATAGGGAGAGGTCAAATGAGGATAGGAGGGACGTAACAGGAAGATACTTCTCTGCCGTAGGTAGGTTAAAGTTACCCAGTAGAATCAGGGGGGTGCCACCCTCCGGAAACGAGCTGATCAGAGTCTAGTTCTTCCAGGAAGTTCCCAAGGGTTCCTGGGGGGCGATAGAGCACAATGAGGGTGAGGGGGACTGGTTGTGATATTGAGATAGCATGAGCCAGTGAGCTGGGTATATGAGATTTGAGGGATTACTGTGGTGGGGGAAGTAGTGTCTGGGGCGACATGAAAAGGTCAGGATAGGGATGGTGGGAAAACACATAGTACACAAATAAATTAAAATATATATAATATATATATAATGAATATATATATATATATATATATATATATATATATATATATATATATATATATATATATATAAAATAAGAATAAGAAGAAGATTGATACAAAACCCTGGGAGGCTGCCTCCTTCGTTAGATGTGTCTGGATGTCCGGGTCTTTGGGTTGGGCACCAGGCTAAAGTGGTCGTTGGTCAGCCGGTGTGCGCTATGGATCAAGGTTCATTCACGTGTGTACTAACAGGGCAGTATGTATAGAAGACAGGGAGGAAGTAAAAGAACCAAGAGCAGAGATGGTTGAAGAGTAGAGGGGTAGCTTTAATGGATAGTTTATAGGGGTTAGAATAGTATAAGTGCAAAAGGAACGGAGTGTGTTTCTCTACCTGTGTGTGTATGCAGAGTGTCAAAGTTTAAACAGCTGTGGAGCTGTTTATCACCTTGTCTCTGCGACCGTGAGTGAGTCAGTGATCTGAGAGCAGATACTGTATATACTGCCTGAGGCTTTAATTAAAGCCTTGATCTAGCCAGCAGGGGGGTTCAAGTACAGTCTATTTGTTCTGCCTGATGGCTGATTAAAAATTCAGATCAAAAGAGTCACTCCCACCAGGTCTTAAAAGTACCTACAGAGTAAGAGAGAAGTAAGAGAAAATACAAGATGACAGAATATTAGCAGAGAGGGTATAAAAAACAATGCAGACAAACAGAAACAAAAAACATATAACAAAAAAACACAGAAAGGCAGAGTGGTAAAAAGGAGTGAGAATGAAAGAGATAGTTTTTAAGGGGTTAGAATAGTATCAGTGCTAAAGAACAGTGTGTTTCTCTACCTGTGTGTGTATGCAGAGTGTCAACTAGCATGTCTGAAATAAAATCACTACTAATAAGACTGCTAAGGGTCAAGATGACCGTGTTTTTCGTGCAATTCCATTGGCTACTCTCTCCCGAGTGCATGCCTTTCATCCGACGGAGCATTGGTCCGAACGACAACCTACCTCCTCCCTCACCCTAACCCTAACCTCCCCCGGGGCAGACACCTAAACCTAACCGCAACCCTCTCCCGACCCGCAGCGCACCTCGGATTAGTTAGACCGGCAGCTGCAGGAATAGGTGGATTGATTATGACAGCTCCGTTCCGCTGCTCTGTCGGTCCGTTCGGCAGCCGCGGTCCAGCCGCCGCAACTGCCGGTAACAGCCGCGGCGCTGCCGGGGGGGAAGAGCAGCATGTGTTAGGGGATTATGACACTCCACTAACGCTCCATCCCGTGGCCGCCGCTTCTCGCAGCAACTGCCGGTAAACTGCCGGTAACAACTCCCGGGAGAAGGGGCGGCAGATGCAAGGGAAACTGGGGTGTTATGACACTCGACTGCCATTCGCTTCCGCGGCAGTGCGCTTGGTCCGACATGCGTTGCGTCGTGCTTGCGGTTATGGTTAGGGTAAGGGTTTGGGGTAGAGTGTTAGACTGATGTCGCCGGAAAATGCACTCGCACTCTCTCCTACATTGAAGAGGCTGACTTTTGAAGGTGGTCTGTATAGACAAATTCAAAAACGGGTCTCATAGTCGCAGCTTACGTATTTCCTGTAGGCGGACTCAACGTCGCTGCGGGGTTTAAACCCTCACCAGGCGCATCTCTTCTACTACAGTGAATGGTAAAGTGACTGATGTTAGTCTGCCTCAAACGTTACTCTTTTACGTGCTTTTTACTAACATTACAAAGATGCCCAGAACATCGAGATGAACCTGTGTAGTTTCTGGCTGCTCCAACAGTAGTGGCAACATTCCAAAAAAAATAAAAACGGAATGTCAAAATATCCACCACGGTAGACCAGAGCCATTGAGTAATGGTTGAGACGAAGCAGTGAAAGGTCCTGAAAGATACATAACGTCAGTCTTACCCAATACCCAATCTTTCTGTTTTATGAACACAAGGCTGCTGTACTTTATACCTCATACTAAGCAGTAATGGTCTCAACCATTACTCAATGGCTCTGGTCTCAGCTACCGCGGTGGATATTTTGACATTCCGCTTTTTTTTTTTTTTTTTTTTTTAATGTCACTGTAGTAGAAGAGATGCGCCTGGTGAGGGTTTAAACCCCGCCGCTACATCGAGTCCGTCTACAGGAAATACGTAAGCTGAGACCCGTTTCTGAATTCGTCTATAGGGGGCAGGTGGTAATCACATGTTCTTCTGAAGGTGGTCTGTATAGGGGGCAGGTGGTAATTACATGTTCTTCTGAATGTGGCATTTTAAATAAAATACACGTTTACCGTTGTGTCTTCTTGTCTAGAAATGCGGTCATGCTTCTCTTCATTATGCAAAAATCACACAAAATGCAGAAGTCTTCCTCACTCCTAATTCTCAACAAATGTGGGTAACATTATCGTTTTGTTCAAAGGCAATGCATAATGTATGTAAGGGGTAGAGCACATGATTTAGTAATGAGGCTGGTGGTGGCAACTCAGCAACAGGAACACCCCTTGCACAGTGCTTAAATCCCCATAGTGTGTAGCGTGACTTGGGCACATAATAGGACCCTATAAGTATGTTTCTAAAGTATCTTGCTCTTCATGATTTTGCTAATCACCATTTCTAGCTTCTCTATTACCTGGAAAAGGTCAACTTCACCACATCTGGTGGTGATCGTGTATACTTTGATGAGAATGGTGATGCTTTACCAATCTTCGATATATTGAACTGGGCGTGGCTCCCTGATGGAAGCACAAATATTCACAACGTAGGTGTGTTCAAGATGACAGCCTCCGGAGATGAAGAACTCACCCTCGATGAAGACAGAATCTTCTGGAACTTTCAATCCGCAAAAGTAATTTCAGCTTTCTAAAATGTTTAATTGAGCTCATGATGTGAATGAAATTTATATTTAAACTGATAATTTTGACTTTCCTCTGCAGCCTCCTCGGTCGGTGTGCAGTGAGAGCTGTTCTCCTGGAACCCGTGTGGCCAGAAGGAAAGGAGAACCTGTCTGCTGCTACGACTGCATTGCTTGTTCTGAGGGAGAGTTCAGCAATGAGACAGGTAGGGTTACATAATGTAGCTACAGTATATGTACAGAAGGTTATAAGAAGATACGTGAGTGTCCCTTTAATCTTGTCCTATTTGTTAGACTCTACAGAGTGCACCGTGTGTCCAGAGGACTTCTGGTCCAGTCCCCAGCGTGACCACTGTGTCCCTAAGAGCATTGAGTTCCTGTCCTACCATGAGGACCTGGGGATCTCCTTAACAACCATCTCATTGCTAGGAACATTTGTCTGTGCTATTGTCCTGGGGATCTTTGTTTATCATAAAGAGACGCCAATGGTCCGCGCCAACAACTCAGAAATCAGTTTCCAACTCTTGATTTCACTCAAACTATGTTTCTTGTGCTCACTCTTGTTCATTGGTCGTCCCAGACTCTGGACTTGTCAGCTGAGGCATGCAATATTTGGGATCAGCTTTGTGCTGTGTGTCTCCTGCATCCTGGTAAAGACTATGGTGGTGCTGGCTGTGTTCAAGGCCTCCAAGCCTGGTGGTGCAGACATCATTAAGTGGTTTGGTCCTATGCAGCAGAGAGGAACAGTTCTGATTCTTACTTCAATCCAGGCAATAATCTGCACAGTCTGGCTTGTGTCTGCCTCACCGACTCCTCATAAAAACACACAATACTATTCTGAAAAGATAGTCTATGAGTGCAATGTTGGATCAACAGTTGGATTTGCGGTGTTACTAGGTTATATTGGCTTACTAGCACTCCTCAGTTTCCTCCTAGCATTCATGGTAAGGAATCTTCCAGACAACTTTAATGAAGCTAAGTTAATTACTTTCAGCATGTTGATCTTCTGTGCCGTGTGGATAGCCTTCATACCAGCATATATCAGCGCTCCAGGCAAATATGCAGATGTAGTGGAGGTGTTTGCTATTTTAGCATCTAGTTTGGGCATTTTGGTGGCGCTGTTTGGACCAAAGTGTTATATAATCATTTTGAAACCTGAGAGAAACACTAAGAAGTCCATCATGGGTCATGCCACCAAGACGTAGAAGCAGACATTTTTACGTTCCGTCTGATAAGCTTTATTATTGATACCAAACCGGATAGCTGATTTCTTCTTTTTTGCATGGCCTTTCCTTCTTTAGTGATCCTAGACCAGATCGCGCATCCTCCCTGCCGTTCACCTCCCTTTATACAGGCTGACTAAAAAGCTAACTCGAAATCTACGGAGCTCTCCACACTGCGCAAAAAACATGGAATACAGATGCTATTACAGGAAACTGCCATGGTTTGGATAAAACACGCAATGTTCGGAGGTCTTTGCTGATTATCTGGTGATCTAGATGGGAACATTGGCGCTTTCTATAGCAAGGATGGCTTCATTTTAGCTTGGCAGTCTGCGGTTGACTATGCGTCCACCAGGTGGCAGTAGATGGGTTAAATTCACATTATGTGTATTTTATTACAATACGTGTATTGGATATACAGTATAGTATATATATATATATATATATATATATATATATATATATATATATATATATATATATATATATATATATATATTGCTGATAACCTTGTTAGGAATAGTCTGTTTTCTACCATATTAAACTACATCTAGTCAGAGATACAAACATCTATTATCTGTGATAAAGGAGAAGTTGATTACCCTCCCTCAAAGACTGTTTGTTGATGTTAGAGCTATATTGTCAATAAACCATGTGCACCTCTCCATTATCTGTGGGTCAAAATAGAAAATACTACAAGTATGTACAGTAAGAGGCAAATTATGTATCGGTAGCATTACTTTGTGAAGGCCTCTGGTTTCAATGGGTTAAAGCTGCTTTGATTAATATTTTCAAAAACATATTTCAAAACATACAAGAGATATTATTATAATAAAAAAAGACGGTTTGGACATACACGGTTTCCACCCGGCAGTGTGGATATGTAGAATGTGTTGGTTGTCATGTCATCTTTAAGGCTCAGTCCTTGTACAGCCGGCCCACTTTTACCACGCCCCCAGAGTGGCTGGCCAACATTAAAACCAAGCTACCCTTCTGGCCAAAGCTGGAACTTCAGGACATTCATGGAGGTGGACGGACGTTCAGTGACGTCATGACGCAAAAGTTTAAGTCAAATCTCATCAAATCATATCAAACTTTATTTCTAGAGCACATTTACAAAGACCAGAAGGTCAACCAAAGTGCTTTACACGATCATGAAACAAGCATACAATCAACACAAACAGCATAGTAAAACAACATCAAAGCAACAGAAATATTACACAGGTTAATTAGGTCAAACATCATTGAAAGCCAGGGAGAAGAGATGGGTTTTAAGTAAAGACGTAAAGGCCTCTAAGGAGAGGGCAGATTTCTAGGGGATTCACTGAGAGGGACTCATTGGAACCGTTTCCGAATACGGTTGCCTGGTCCCCGATGGCCATGATTCACATTGCCCGAGATTCAACAGCGCACCTGGGTACACTTGCATAACACACTTAGATCCTCCAGGTGGCGGTGTGCTTGATGGCTGGCGCGCACGGACACTGACCATCAACTCTGTGACATTGTCTCCAATAAATCCCGACACACTGCATTGCATTGCATTGCCTCTTTGGCTCGTTGGCGTTATACTACTTCACTGTCAACCTGGCTGCTATTCACCGTGTCAGTCAGTTCTGTGCTCCAGTGTCGTGTTTGATATTAGTTTGCTATGCTACTTTAGCATTATTATTATTTTGTTTTACTTTGGAAACTATGCCAAGCAAAGCCCAAGAGCCACGTGTAGTCCGCAGAATAAGATCAGCACGCACTGCGGTGCTGCGCTATAATGCGTACAGTGCGCTATACGTATACAGTGTAGGCACTCACGCACGCATGCACGCACGCACACACATCCAAATTTGTATTAATTTCCTACTGTACTGTGTACTGAGGCTGTACACATATCCGCCTCACATCACATCAACTGTTGATAGTCGGTACATGTGTTGTTATGGCCATATATCTGTTCATTGATTTACATATTTAATATACCAAGCATACATTATGCATTTTTCAACATGGAAACAATTGATGATTATGCAAAGATGATTGTGATTATCTTAAATAATTGCGATTAGGTGATTATTTAATTAATTAATGTGAAGATTGAACATTTATCATAGGTGATTTTTGTTTACGTTTTTCATTAATTTAATTTGTGCTTTGTAATGGCATTGACATGACTCACATGCTGATGCCGTTTAGCTATAATGACTTAATAAATCATAGTGTATAGAACAAGTACTTGTCTTGCTTTTTATTGTGTTTATATTCTATTACTTAGCCATTGAGTTCTCACAGATGTGTACCCAGATAGTGTATGCTATTTTATACAAGCTGTAATCCTTGTTGATAATCATGGGCTGTAGGCAGTTCAGAAACCCGTCCACCAGTGACATCATCGATGGGGCATCCAAGCTAATAGAAACTGCAGGCTTTCTAATCGAGAAAAGTTGAAATGTGAAAATGGAAGCCATCGTTCTCACGATAATAATAATCAAAAGTATTGTTTAAAAAAAATCTGCCTAACAAAGATGTCAATGGTTCGAAGTTAACTATGGAATTGTGCGTTTTTTGTCTGTCAGTGTACTCAAAATTCCCATACATGGGGAAATCTTCCGTTATATTCTGCCCAGGTCTCGTGACATCACTATGACATCATCAGGTATGATAGTAAATCAGGATCATATAGTAAATGCGACCTGCTGTCGCAAATAAGGCCATATATGAAGATCCCTGATGTCATCAATATTAATATATGGATATATGTCAGAACCTGACATTCAATATGTTGATCCTTGACCATCCGTCCTTCCTCTTCGATGTCTCCCTTTTGACTGATACCTGTCCATTTAAACTCTAGAAGGGCCTGCCCCAAATGAATTAGTGCAGCCGGTGAAAACTAGAGTTCTAAACAGGTCCGAAAATTAAGTCCCGGCCCTTTAAACTGTCCCCCCCCTCATCAAACCCTGTACCCTGTACACACCTGTATTCCCTCAGGTGTCTTACTGGTACTGTATAGGCCTATTAACACACCTGTACGCCCTCAGGTGTCTTACTGGTACTGTATAGGCCTATTAACAATATTTACCATTTCAAGTTACCATTTCAGTGTTCTGTTCTGTCCGTTCTGTTCTCAATTCAAATCAATTCAGGGCTTTATTGGCAGCATGAGAAAACATTGCGAGTCAAAAGGCAACCGAATGAAGTGCGGTGGCGCCACCTAGTGGCTATCTTCTTTTTGAGTGGTTGCCACTCTAACTTTATTGGATAAAATACATATAGTCAATTAGACAAGCCTAAAACATACAGTATGTCCGTGTCCTTTTTATGGACTTCTCCTCTGCTTTGAATATGGTCCAACCCCGTATTCTCCTAAAACGCCTGTGTGACCTGAACGTCAGTAGTAATGTCATTCTGTGTGAACTGAACGTCAGTAGTAATGTCATTCTGTGGATTAGGGAGTTTCTGAGAGAGAGACCCCAACGAGTCTGTATTAATGACACTCTGTCTGACTGCCTTGTCCTAAACACTGGCGTTCCACAGGAGTGCGTTTTATCACCTCTGTTATTTTCCCTATACACAAATTAGTTGAAATACACCAACAAAGAGTTCTCTATCAGAACGTACGCTGATGACATGGCCTTGGTTGGACGTTTCCAGTCCCTCCTACTCCCAGCACACCGACCGTATTGCCACCTGGTTTGACCTTAATGTCCCTAAGACCAAGGAGCTGTGTTTGGGAGGGGGGGCAGGAGCAGATGGTCCAGGGTCCATCTTTACCTGTCCTATGAGTGGGGAGGAAGTGGAGCAGGTCAGTGACTTTAAATATCTGGGAACGACCATAGACAATAAATTCACCTTTCAGACCAATGCAGATAACATCTACAACTAGATAAAGTGCCCATTGGCAAAGGTCTCCACCAGGGCAGGGCAGGTTGTGGCCTCCTGGTGGCGCTATAATAGGCCAATGTGAAAAGGGTGCCATTTCTTCTTGCCTTGGATGGCAATTGGATGATTTGAGGCTTTTTGTTCAAAACGGGCCAATCCTGCATACGTTTAAAGCCAATGTTAGCCAATTAGGATGGAAAATGATATATCGGACAGATCCGTCTTGAATACATGACTATGAAGATAGTGTGTAAGCCAATCAGTGTAGAATCTGAGAAATCCAACAGACTCGTCTTGATCACATGACTACAGAGATCATGTGGACGGATTTGCGTGAGATTTGGATGAAATCTGTGGGACTAACATAAGCAATGTGTTTTACAGAAATCAGCTTCATGGTGGCGCTATAATCGGCAGATGTGGAGGGATGCAGGGACAATGTTTTTCCATGGCCTCTAGGGAGTGCGCATACATAAGTTGTATACAGATCGATGCAGTTATAGCTAAAAACAGGAATAGGCCTGTTATAGCGCCACCGTGAGGCTGATTTGGGGGGAACATTTGTGGCATGTCGTCCTCGGCCTAGTGGAAATGTGCATGTATAATTTCACGGAAATTGCACACTGTGTTTGTGATTTGTGGCATTTTTTCTAAACGGACCAATTGTGTGAGCTTTGGAAGCCAATCTTAGCCAATCAGGATGGAAGATGGGAAATGGTGCCGCTCCGTGTTGATCAAATGACTATGGAGATAGTGTATACCGAATTGTGTGATGTATGGATAAAATGTGTACGAGTAATCTACAGAAATGTGTTTTGCCTAAATTGGCCTCATGGTGGCGCTATAACAGGCCGTTGAGGAGTATTTGGGGCAGAGGTTCGTCGTTGGCATCCAGGGAGTGTGCAAAGTTTGGCATAGATCGGGCCAACGGTGCCGGAGATTAGCTGATAACGGAAGGACAGACGGACGGACAGACGGACGGAAGGACACACACACGGACAGAGTGCAAAACATACTCTCCCCCCATGCCTTCGGCCTGGTGGAGACAAAAAGGCAAGGCAGCGGCTTTATCTTCTGCTAGTAAACACACGCTGACCATGGTCTATAGATCACTCACTGAGAGTGTTCTCACTTTTAACATTGTGGTTTGGGAATCTCTCAGTTAGAGATAAAAACAAGCTCACCCAGGTAGTAAACCAAGCAAGTAAGATCATTGGAGACTAACTGTTGCAACTTCAGGACATATACAACCGCTCCATAACCAAATTCAGATTTACAATGACTCAACCCACCCTCTTCACTCTGAATTTGACTTGTCATCATCGGGCAGGCCGGCTTAGGGCAACATTAGCTAAAAAGAAGGGTTACCAAAACATTGTTTGTGCTGTGGACATTTTAAATAAGAAAATGTTTAAATAGTTCACCTAATCCCCACTGTTGATGATCACTGTTGCTGTGTTTATGTGAATGCATTTTATATAGTATTATAATGCATCTGTGTAATTTATGTAATGTATGCACACACACGCACGCACGCACGCACGCACGCACACACACGCACGCACGCACGCACGCACACACACACACACACACACACACACACACACACACACACACACACACACACACACACACACACACACACACACACACACTGCAGGTCACATAACCTAGCCTAGTGACTGCACAAACACACACTATACCCACACAAACACTCTTCATGTCACATCATTGTAGAAAGGGAAACTGGTCATCAGCATTAAAGGCATTAAACACATATTTGTCTCCTCATGCCGATCAACTTTCGTGGTCTGACTTTTGACCTCTGACCTTTAGATCACCCGCCATTTTTTATTATATGAAAACCATTAAAAATGTATCTTCTCCCAGAATCTTTGATCAAAATGCACAAAAACGTCTACACTTGAACTTTGGACTTATACGAACAAATAATCGTAATAGATTTATTTTAAGTGAAAAAAATGTTTTTATGAGCCAATGAAAATTTCTGTTTTGTGAAACCTCTCATGCACCTAATACGTCTACCAAATACGGTTGGTAGAGCTAATACCTATACTGCATGATGTTACTGTATAGAATGAGTCAACTGACAGTGTCTGCTTAGCTCAGTCGGTAGAGCTCTCACCTTTGGACCACAGGGTCACTGGTTCAAATCCGGGTAGCGGCAACTCAGCCTGTGATTCTTATTTGTGCATATTGTTCTCTCTCTCTCTCTCTCTCTCTCTCTCTCTCTCTCTGTGTCTCTCTCCCGCTCTTTCTCTCTCCCCCTCTCTCTCTCTCCACCCCCCCCCCTCTCTCTCTCTCTCTCTCTATAATAAGTGTATTTAGTGTAATAGTGTAATAAGTGTAATAGTGTAAAAGTAGTGCAATAGTGTAATAGTGAAATTGTGTATTAGGTCTAAATTTGTAATAGTGTAATAAGTGTATTTAGTGTAATAGTGTAATAGTAGTGTAATAGTGTAATAGTAGTGTAATAGTATAATAAGTGCAATAGTGTAATAAGTGTAATAGTAGTGTAATAAGTGTAATAGTGTAATACGTGTAATAGTGCAATAGTGTAATAGTGGTGTAATACGTGTATTCTGTCTTCTCTCTCTCTCCACCCCCCCTCTGTCTGTCTCTCTCTCCACCCCCCTCTCTCTCTCTGTCTGTCTCTCTCTCCACCCCCCTCTCTGTCTCTCCCTCTCCTTGGTCCCGCCTTATCGCTGCTTTTGATTGTTATTAACCTTGTGACAGGATATTATTTCTACATTTGAAATGAGCATTGAGTGTTTATTTGCTCTGTCATGACTGACTACCTCTGATGCCTACTCTGTTATTTCCTCATTTTAGTAATGGGTTGTTTTATGTTTCTTTGGTTATATAAAATATACTTATTAAGAGAGCCTTGTTGGGATATTTTGTGTTTACATTCTTATACATGTACATTTTCTGTACGTTATTCCTGCTTGTATTAAGAATGACAATTTCTGTTTTATTTACAGTTTTACACTTTTCTACATAAATAATTATCAAAAGGATTCAACACTGTCTCTGCCTGTACTTATGTGGACAAGAGTTTAGTATTTATATAAGTCACACATTCAACAAGCTTTGAACTGAGCAGATTGGGCACATTGGCCAAAACATCTTTAAAACAGCCCCATTTTGCATTTCTTTCACCATAGTAAATGCTACTTTCATGGACTGGAGAGGGCAGTTTTTACAGACGGGTAAAAGGACAGGGGCTGAAGCCTATGCAAGTGCCTGCCTTTTCAGGCTGGGATGGCTTAGGGTCGACGACAGAGTACAGCATCTTGCAATGGGTCTGGTCCACAAGATCCGATACACCACCAAGATACCCATGTACCTGTCTAAATACTTCCTTAATGTAAACAAAGTCCACACCCACAACACCAGAGGGAGTGCAACAAACCATGTACAATCCAGATTTGGCACAAACAAGGGACTAAATTATTTTCGCTCCTATGCCACCAAAATGTGGAACGCCCTACCAACAGTCATTAAGACATGTGAATCCCTTGACTCTTTCAAAACCGCTCTCAAAGGGCACTTACGGACGTCTGCAATTCGAAACTGGCCCCCGTAAAATCTGAATCCCCCCCCCCCCCCCCCTTTTCCCCTCACTGTATATGTTTCTTTTCCCTTTTTGCTTCCTTTATGATGAATTCCTGTTCTGCTCTTTAACTTTTTGTGTGTCGAATTTGAAGTCGGTGGGGTGAACGGTTCTCGAGTTACGTGGATTACAGACGTATGATGCCGTGAACATTCCTTTGGTTCAACTCTTTAACTTTTTAAACCAAGCCATCCAAAAATCCAATTAGTCCTGCAACAAACAGTCAAAAAGTGCTTTAGTTTTCGAGATACCCCTACGGGAGTTAGGACCAAACACAACATAGTTTTTCCTCATCTCTAAGGCCTCCCATACATGAAATGGATTCTTGTATAAAAATATTTTACTGCAAAAGTGGTGAAATTGTTATTTAAAGTTATACACCTCAAACTAAAAATAAAGCCTGTCCGTCTGGTGGTTGAGGCACTTAAAGGCATGTAGATTCACAATGGAAGCTCTGAGAGGTTCAAAACTTGGCAAACTTAGCCAGAACATACCTCTACATTCTAGAAATGACTGAATGTCAATATCTGAATGTCAATATGAGATATAGTCATTTGAACACATACTTACAGTAGGCGGAATTGTACATCTATGTAGATGTCTTCTCTACTTTGTAGTGACTCTGGAATGGATTGTCATAGCAACACAAATTGTGAAGAAATAGATGCCGCTTCAATAGAGAAATATGCAAGCCTACAGTGGAACTACTAACTATTATTATGTTGCAGCACATGACCTGGATGTTAAATAATAATAATATAATATCTCAAACTTATATAGCGCCTTTCTGAGTACCCAAAGACGCTTTACATGGGGGGGCTTTACAGAGGTAACAACAAATTAAAAACAACTTTAATAGAAAAAGGAAAAATAACACTAAAAGCTAAAGAACATTAAAAGACAGTGAAAAGGGTTAGCTAGGGAAGGCAATTTTGAAGGTGGGTTTTGAGGGTGGATTTGAAGGTTTGAAGGGTAGGGGCATCTCTGAGTGCCTTAGGGAGGGCATTCCACAGGGTTGGGGCAGCAAAGGCGAAAGCCTGTTCCCTCATCAAGCTCAAATCTCAATATTATCCTCATAAATATAAATAATCAAGTTATTAATTTCTGTTATTTGAGTTATTTGGTTACAGTCAATTTATACTACAGTATTTGGCTCCACCTATGTGCATCTTATGTGATCTTATAATGTGAAGTGTATCGGAAATCGGGGCCGATCATGACATTTTTAAATGATCAGATCAGGAGCACAAAAATGTGATTGGGACATCCCTAGTATCAATATGATATCCATATCATGATATTAGACTGTATATTGTCCGTGATTTGGGATATTGTACTATTGTGATATTGGAGGAGTTGCATAAAAATATAATTTTCAGATGGGGAAAAATCGGTATCGGCAGATACTCAAAATTAAAATGATCTTACTAAATGTTGCTCAACAGAGAGATGATGATGTTCATAAAACCGTGGCTCTATATACAGACAATATTCTGCAGTAATGAGCAAGTTGCAAATGTTGAGTGAGAGCATGCCTGCACCAGTCTCATCAAGAAGACTGAATAGGGTTGATACAACATTGTTTAACATACAAAGATATTTTTCATTTGTGTGAAGGCCAGTACAAGACCAGAACATCTGACAGCCATTATGGCTGGTACTGGTATGTGTACCAGAGACTCATGGTCCTTCATGCAGCATCAGAAAGGTTGATGAAGTTGTACATCATCTGCTCCTCTCGTACCCAGATCTCTTTGTGTATGATGACAAATATACAATAATACTGGTAATATGCCGAGGCGGCAGAGCCTCAGGGATAGAGTGGCCAATAGAGCGGCTGGATGGAGAACCGTGAGGTTCGCAAGACAAATTTCAGTGTGAACCAGCGACGTAGAGTCTGTGGGGGCCACGGGGCCATGGCCCCCATGAAGAATCCTAGGGCCCCTTTCGGCCCCCATGAAGATTTTCGTGGACATTTTACATTTACATTACATATTTTCTGGTGAATTCCGAACATTTTGGACCTCTCCGCCGGCAATCTGAGAATCCCATCGTCAAATATTCGGGAAAACAGCGCCTCCCCTGTTGTTCCTCAGGCAACAGTCTGTCTTGAGTAGCCTCGATACCCAGGCTTTCATTTCGTCTGCGCGAAAGATGAAAGCCTGGAAAAAGCCGTGGGCTGAACCAGTCTAAAAGTGGGAGTCAACCCTTCCGGGTGGGCGTTGCTCTAAATGATGTGACGTAGCGCTGCACTAGGGGGGAGAGGAGGGGCCGGGGGTGACGGACAGATCGATGAGATCCAATCAGGGTGCGCGCATTTCTGAGGCGCGACCCTCCCATCTAGGCCAGAAATGTCTCTGCTTAGGTCAGGCTAGTCTTGAGAGACACCGGCCGTCCATGAGGTGTTAAAAAGTGCTAATCGGGTTTCTTTTGTAGTAGTTCTTGAGGCGTGACATAATAACACTGATCCATCCAGATCCACCAAAGAGACCTAACCACAGACTAGTGAGACTACACACTGACTCGAGAAAAGACCCATATCGTCCAAAATAGGCTGATCAGTCGCTGTCTGTGTATAGGCTAATTCATTGGTAAAAGTATGCTAAAGAACTCATTTTTAGAACATTTGGGAAATAAATAAATAAATAAATCCGCGGCGGCAGTCCCCCCCAACGCAATTATGTAGCCTACCCAAAGGTAAACCGCACCCGCCGCCTATGATCTCTCTCTCTCTCTCTCTCCCTCCGTATCTCTCTATATATCCCTCTCTCTCTCTCCCTCTCTCCCTCTCTCTCTCTCTCTCTCTCTCTCTCTCTCATAATAATAATAATATAGTCCTGAAAGTCCTCACCTTGGCTTGGACATTGGCCTATAGAAGCTGCTTTAAAAGTACCAGCGAAAACAACATTTTTTGTGAACTAACAATATACCGGTAGTACTATATCATACCATATTCTCAGTTCGATCCAGGGCTCCCCCAGAGTTAGACTCTGAACCCCTAATTGATCCCGATGTGCAGGTCGGTGCCTTGTATGGTTTCCTCTGCCATCGGTGTGTGACTGAATGTGTGAATGTAATGCACAATCTATGTAAAGTGCTTTGGATAAAAGCTCTATATACTGTAAATGCACCAATTTCCATTTACGGTATATAAACTCCTTGACTGTTATGATGACATACTGAAGACACTGACTCTGAGGAAGAAGATGATATTGTCTAAATACAAACCCTGGAAACATACAGCATTATAATTTGTAGAACATGGAAAGTCTGATGTTGCATGCTCTAAAAGTGTGCCCATGGGAAATGGGACAATGAGAGAAGATGCAAATATGCAAGAAAATCCAGAACTACTACATAGACCTGCAGATATATCGATGAAGAAAACCATGGACCAGTGTCTTCAGTATGTCAAAGTGATGACTTGTGTAACGGCGGACGCCGTTACTATACCTAATGCAGATGCTAACACAATTCTACATGTATGGTATAATGTAAATAAGGACACAAATTGTAACAAATGCATTTATTGAAGTTAAGGGGGGACACTGAGTTGTCGGTGATTCTCTGAAGTGGCGGATCTCCTCATACACCTACAAATGAACAGATATAATTCACATTAGTTTAGGAATAAAGAGGACAGCATACTTTCTAATTGACCAGTATAATGAGAAGACTTGTGAAGAAGGAATGTAACTCTCTGATGTCTAAACTTACCTCTGTTTACTCTCATCCTCCTCTCAGGGTGGTGTTCGGGCAAATGAGTTCCCTCCGGGTATAGGCACCCCTCTTATAGTTCCGGGAGGGACCAAGTGGGAAATGGATAGCAGGGGGGATTGGGATGGACTATAATTAATGTAATCCTGTATGTGTTGTGTATATATTCTATGCTAACTACTAACTGTGAATAGGTATTGAGGGTGCATATACAGGGAGTAAGTTTATATAAAATGGCATTGTGTGCTTCTAAGAATGGGGAATATGGTGATTGTTACCCATGGGGAGTGGTATGGGCTAACCAGGTAATGGACTGCCCTATAAAAAGCAGTCAGTTGTGTTTAACCCGAGATATGACAGGTTGTATTGCCTATGACTGTCAAAGTGATTGAGAAATAAAGCCTTATTGAAGGTGCCCCTGGACTGGTCTCTATTCATTTGTTGCCTTGGCCGCTCGACACTCTCACAAGTGGTAGCAGTGGTGGTCCCAGCCTCTCTGGAGTGGCGGGTGCTTTAATAGCACATAACTATGGCCAGCAAGACCAGAGGAAAGGAGAAGGACAAGAAACAAGAACAGCAAGAGGAACCAGATGATGGGGAGCCAAGTACAGCAATTGACCAGCAGGAGGACGGAGCAGCCCGTAAGCCTGACAAACTGGACGAGTTGAGTGACCTGGTGAAGTCAATGGCTGTCACCCAGACTACTAGAGACAAGCGGATGGAAAGAGAGGCTGAACGCCAAGACGAGAGATGGAAAAAGATCCACCAGCAGGTGTTACACATGCAAGCACAGATGAATGACATGAGAGACATGGCGGACAGAGAAGAGGATGGTGAGGATGATGGGGACTACCGTGGTGATGCTGGTGATGATGAGGAGGAGGAGGGGGAGAACCCGGGAACCAGCCAACACCAGGAGAGTGGGAGGAATATGGGGGTGAGCATCAGACGACGAAACGATCCAGCACCACCACATATACGACACAGAGACCCTAGGTTAATACCACTCACCCAGGATGATGATATTGAACACTACCTGACAACCTTTGAAAGGATGGCCACTGTTTGTCATTGGCCAAAAGAGGAGTGGGCTATTCAATTAGTCCCTTTGCTCACGGGTAAGGCACACAGTGCTTATGTTCTCATGGACTTTGCAGATTCTGAAGACTACAACAAAATCAAGGAAGGGATTCTAGCTAAATATGAGATCACAGTGGACACCTACAGAAGAAGGTTCCGGTCATTGGACATTCATCAGGAAGAAACCCCACGGGAACTTTATGTGCGGTTGAAGGACTTGTTTACGAAATGGGTCAAACCAGATGCCTCCACTGTGAAGGATATTTCAGAATTACTGATCCTAGAGCAGTTCTTGAGGATGGTGGATCCAGAAATGGAGGTTTGGATCCGAGAACGTGACCCGAAGTCAGCGGGAGAGGCCTCCCGACTGGCTGAGATTTTTCTGTCGGCCAGATCTGGGAGCAGAGGACCCACATATGGCCGTGACAACTACTACACTGGAGGCAGTAAGTCAAAGGGGGGTGGTCAAGCTCAGGCTAGAGTTCAATCCAGTGCCAGGCAAAGCTCTTACAGTAAACCTAACACCACTAAGTCTTTTCCCAGTTCTAGACCAGACATACGATGTTATCACTGTAATGAGATGGGCCATACACAGTACTCATGCCCTGCTAACAGACAGAATAAACCTTCTTTGTTATGTTCAGTACCCAGACCCACCCACTCAGTCTCAGCTCAAGACAAAATGCACACTGCACCAGTGTTAGTCAACGGTCAGAGAGAGGAGGCCCTTCTAGACACAGGCAGCTGTCAGTCGGTTGTGTTGTCCAGCATAGTCCCTAGAGAGCTGTGGAGTGACACCATGTCAAACATTTGTTGTGTTCATGGGGATCAGAAAGTGTACCCCACAGCTGAGGTGTATCTTACTGTAGGTGGACAGACTTATCTCATGCCAGTCACATTAGTGCCCACATTACCGTATCCAGTTGTGCTTGGCAACGATGTCCCCACACTGCTAGACTTGATACAGCAGTCAAAAGAGAGAAACCAGGTTATCAATGAGGGCACAGAGGAGGCTGAGCAGCAGCAGCAGCTAGAACCCCACCCTACAGGTACAGCATGTAATGTGGTCATAACCAGAGCTCAGAAGAAAATAAATACTCTAGAAGAGTTACCATATTATCATGCTGAGTTGAAAGCAGGCCCGGTCAAGCAACCAAAGTCCAGAGCTCAGAGAAGGAGGGAAAAGGTTTTGGCTACGGCCAGGATACAGTGTGAGGAAACGGCAAAGCCCAGTCAGCCACTGAATTTTGACATTCCATCAGACATAGCAGCACTGCAGCAAGCTGACCCTACACTAACCGCGTGGTTTGATAAAGTGTCAGAGGTTGAGGGTGAGAAACAGGGCAAGGCAGACTGTTTAGCAGAGGCTAGCTATGTGATTAAGAATGGCATTCTCTACCAGCTACAGGATCAGGTGGAGGCCTTAGCTTTGCCACAGAGCCTTACACATAAAGTGATGGAGCTAGGTCACTCTATACCCTGGGCAGGACACTTAGCATTTCAGAAATCCATGGATAGAATTGCCAGTAGGTTTGTTTGGCCAGGCATGTACACCCAGTTGAAAGGCTTTTGTGCTTCATGTGAAACATGTCAGCTATCATCAGCTAGAGGAGTAGCCCGTGCACAGCTTCAACCATTACCTATTATTGACACCCCTTTTCACAGAATAGGCATGGATATTGTGGGGCCCCTTGAAAAAAGTTCCTCAGGCCACAGATATGTCTTAGTTATTTGTGATTACGCCACCCGTTATCCAGAAGCATTTCCCCTCAGATCTATCAAAGCCAGACAGATTGCCAATTGTCTTTTGCAACTTTTTTCAAGAGTAGGGGTGCCTAGAGAGGTCCTTACAGATTGTGCTACAAACTTCCTGTCAAAACTATTGCAGCAGGTTTATCAGTTGCTAGGAGTGAAGGGCATCAAGACCACCCCTTACCACCCCGAGACGGACGGGTTAGTGGAGAGATTTAATCAGACGCTAAAGGGCATGCTGCGGAAGTTTGTGGACAATACAGGCTCTGATTGGGACCAATGGCTGCCCTATTTGCTGTTTGCATATCGTGAGGTGCCACAGGCGTCAACAGGCTTCTCGCCATTTGAGCTTCTCTATGGTCGCCAGGTGAGGGGGCCACTGGACCTCCTGAGAGAGCATTGGGAGAAGCCGACTACAGATCAGGAGAGTGTGGTTGCCTATGTGATCAAAATGAGAGAGAGACTTGAACAGATGACTGCTCTAGCACAAGAGCACATGAGGACAGCCCAAACCACCCAAAAGACCTGGTATGACAAGAAGGCCAGGGACAGGACATTGTTGCCAGGTCAACGGGTGTTGCTGCTCCTTCCAACTAGTGACTGTAAGCTGTTGGCCAAATGGCAGGGGCCGTACCAAATCACCAAGCGCCTGGGACAGGTAACCTATGAACTGTACATGCCTGACAAATTGAAAAAATATCAGCATTTTCATGTTAACCTACTGAAGGTTTTTCAGGAGCAATTAATACCAAGCCAGCAACCAGCCCAGCAACAGTTGTTGGTCTGTGCTCATGAGGATGAGGAGCAGAGAGAGCAGTCGTTCCCCACCGAGGTCACGAAGCCCAGTGCAGTGGACCTCTCTCATCTCCAGCCTGACCAGCAGGAGGAGATGAGAGCAATGCTGGACCCTCAGCTGTTCCAAGAAAAGCCTGGCTTTACAACACTGGCACAGCACAAGGTATACCTAAAAATGGATGCTACACCCCGCCGGAAGTGCTACAGGATCCCGGAACGTATAGTGCCCAAACTTAAGGAGGAGATTGAACTGATGCTGCAAATGGGCATAATTGAAACATCGAACAGTGAGTGGTGTAGCCCTATTGTGTTGGTGCCAAAAAAGGATGGCTCACTGAGATTTTGTATTGATTTCAGGTACCTCAATTCAGTGTCTAAGATGGAAGCCTATCCCATGCCCAGGATTGATGAGTTGCTGGAGAGGGTGGGGGACGCCGCATTTATCTCCACACTTGACTTAAGCAAGGGGTATTGGCAACTTGCCCTGGCACCTGAGACCAAGGAGCTGACAGCATTTACGACACCATATGGTATGTTTCAATTCAAAGTGATGCCGTTTGGCCTACAGGGGGCACCAGCAACATTTCAACGTCTCATGGACCAAGTACTGAGGGGCGTGCCGGAGTTTGCAGCAGCATACTTGGATGATTGTGTCATTTTTTCCCAGACGTGGAAGGAACATGTGGCTCATCTGCAAGAGGTCCTCCACCTGATTAAAAGGGCGGGGCTCACCATCAATCCACGCAAGTGTGCATTGGCACAGAAACAGGTGGAGTATCTGGGCCATATTGTTGGACAGGGGGTAATCAAACCTCGAGTGGGGAAAGTGGATGCCATCCATTCATACCCCACCCCCACCACTAAGAAGAAGGTTCGGGGGTTCCTTGGGCTGGTAGGGTGGTATCGGAAATTCATACCCCATTGTTCAGAGAGGGCAGCTATTCTCTCTGACCTCACTAAAGACTCAGCCCCAAACAAGGTGAGATGGACGGATGAGTGTGAGCGAGCGTTCAAAGATCTAAAGAATGCCATTACAAGTGAGACTGTTCTCCACACTCCTGACTTTGCCCGACCGTTCACACTACAGACAGATGCCTCGGGTGTCGGCCTTGGGGCAGTGCTTCTGCAAGAAGTGGAGGGAGAGAGCCGTCCACTGCTGTTCCTGAGCCGCAAGCTAGAGGACCGAGAGACAAGGTACTCGACAGTGGAGAAGGAGTGCCTGGCCATGAAGTGGGCCATTGAATCACTGAAATACTATTTGCTGGGCCGGCACTTTCTCCTTGAGACTGATCATAGGGCTCTACAGTGGCTGAACAGGATGAGGGACTCGAACACACGTCTCACTGGGTGGTACCTGGCCTTGCAACCCTATGACTTCACAGTTCAGTATCGACCAGGGAAGGCCAACCTGGTGGCCGACTGTCTCTCACGGGTACATGAGGGCTGAGGTACTGTACTCTTGGGAGAGGGGGGAGGAAATGTAACGGCGGACGCCGTTACTATACCTAATGCAGATGCTAACACAATTCTACATGTATGGTATAATGTAAATAAGGACACAAATTGTAACAAATGCATTTATTGAAGTTAAGGGGGGACACTGAGTTGTCGGTGATTCTCTGAAGTGGCGGATCTCCTCATACACCTACAAATGAACAGATATAATTCACATTAGTTTAGGAATAAAGAGGACAGCATACTTTCTAATTGACCAGTATAATGAGAAGACTTGTGAAGAAGGAATGTAACTCTCTGATGTCTAAACTTACCTCTGTTTACTCTCATCCTCCTCTCAGGGTGGTGTTCGGGCAAATGAGTTCCCTCCGGGTATAGGCACCCCTCTTATAGTTCCGGGAGGGACCAAGTGGGAAATGGATAGCAGGGGGGATTGGGATGGACTATTGTAGTGTATAATATCTCCTTATATGGAGCGTCGACTTAGTCACAGTTGAACGAATGGAGACAAGTGAGGCATGTCACTTATAGTCCTTTATTAAAGATATAGGTTACATAATAGAAAATAGGTGAGCGCCGTACCTCTAGCAGATCTCCAACAGCACTAAAAAGGCTGCCTTTGTCTCCACCTTTTATAGCTGTCCACTGCATTGGTTTCTACGTAAAGGCACGATTAAGCCATACATTTTCATGTGTCCATAAGGAGCAACCTATCGCAGTCCTCCACGTCCAAGGGTCTGACCAGACGGGCCCCTGTGTTATTCAACAACACCCCAAAATGTGTGTGCGCTTATGCAATGACCTCATCCATGTGTAAGTGGAGGGAAACGTGTACATTGGTACGGCGTGCACGTATGTGCACGCGTACTCGATTTGGTCAAAACAACTATGACATATATGAAAACATCTGGTTTTGGTCTGACACCGCCCAGGGCCCTAATTGCTTATACTTCACCATCTCACCATCAACAGAGACTTCCTGGCTTAAGAATGGATCACATTTCTTGCCCACAATATGCTCCTCATAACCTCTATGTAACATCAAAACAATACCCTTTATATCTGGACATGAAATGCATTACAGAACACAACCTTGTAAGTGTGTATAATTGATATAAGTCTAACATCTTGTGTACCTGCATGTGAGTGCGTGTGTGTGTGTATGAGTGTGCGTGTGTGTGAGTATGCGTCTATGCGCGTGCGTGCATGTGTGTGCACGTACACATGAATTACTCTACACCAGAGAAAAAATTAAAAACGAAACACACATAAAAAACAATAAATACCACCTCCCTGGGGTCAAAACAAACACAATACAACCCCAAACAACAATGTAACAAGAAAATAAACATGCACAATAATACGTCACAATACAACGTCTACCGCCATCCTAAAAATATAAAAACCGCCTAGAAAAACGAGAAAACATCACACCATCTCTTCACCAGACGGCTGGCGTTACCTTACCCATGTAGAGAAAGAGTAGAGATAGAGAAAAGATAGAGACGTGCATGTGTTATGCATATATGAGACAGAGAGAGAGAAAGAATTCATGTTCCTACATGTAATACAGTGTCATGAGAAAGATATGAATGTTGTGCGAATATCAGTCAGGGACCGGAGGAGGGTATTGGAGTGGTGTCAATGCACCCCCTCCATATGGACCAACCACTCACTCCTGTCCTCCCTGGAGGGAGAGAACAGCGCTGATGTGTCAATGCACAGTATAATTTCTCTCTCAGACGCCGGGGCGTCTCTTTACACCCACCCCAGAACAATTAACCAAAACAAACAGACAAACGTCAAATAATGAATCGCACACAATACATATGTGTCCCTGGCCAATCACATGGGCAGAAGTACTAACCCACGACACACTGCCAACCATCACACATCTCTCCATCAGAGAGCAAACCTCTGCCCCCAGTGGTCCCTACGACTCCCCCGCCCGGACCCTCGTCCCCCTAGGCGTCCGGTGGGCCCATCCTCAGGTCTATGAAGTTGAAGGATCTGTAACCACTGCTTCGCCTCCGCAACTACCCTCCTGGCTTCAACCAGTTCCTCATCGATCCGCCTCTCCCTCAACTCCGCATCCCTCAACTCTTCGCAAGCTGTCCTCCGCATCTCACCAACCCTTCCACGGTATCTTCTAAGAAACCAGACCAGCCTTCGCATATACCTGTTGCACTTCATGGTGCTCAGAGTCGCACCCTTCCCCATCACTAGTTGGACTATCAACGGCAGACCCTGTGTAATCTTATCTCTAACACACGCCCATTCCAGCTCATCCATTCCTGAGCGTTCCATCCCTGTAGCTTCCAACCAGGCTTCACGGACCCTAACCACATATATTCCGGGGTCTTCTGTCTCTCCCAACGGATCCAAATTAATATTATCAGTAACACGCGTCAGATCCGATTCGCTGAAGTTTCCTCGACTGACAGCCATCATCAACGCCAAACACTCTGAACACTGAATAAGTATATAACGACCTGTGGCTGTACCAAAGTCAACTGCCTATTCTATGTCCCAGAAGTTGTTCAGATATAACAAGAAAAGGGACGTTCACTGATGTCAAATCACCACGATATAGAACACCATGAGTGTCCTCACAGTCTGCTGAGGGGCGACACAGTCCCACCCCTTACTCCTCCTGAGGGACCTCCGTCCTCTCAGCCCAATCACCAGTTGAACCGCGTGCCCAAATCTTAGGGAACCGTGTCTCTGCCTTCGCTTCAACACTTTCCCACAAATCCACAGACACCTGTTGTCAACCACCTGCAGTCTCTCAAGACATCAGACTCCAACGTTGTCATGCAAGACATCAGACTCCAATTTCAGTCACAAATCATGTATTCAGTCCTTGATTCCCTGTTAACAGGCACAGTGCCTCAAACCCACTGTCACTCCGTGTGTTTAATTGCTCCTCCTCAAATCACACATCCTGTATAATTTGGCTTACTCAATGTCACCTATGCTGCTCTCACATCCAACTCTATTTTTGTGTATTTAACTATCACTCACTCCGAACAATGACACCGTTCTGTCCCACTGTAGGTACTAAAAGGAATTTGTGAAATACACTCAGTCATACATGCATTCATCACTTCTTTCAAAACCCACTTATTCCCCAGAAGTCCCACTTTTCACACCTCACCTTATATGAAGATTCCATGCATGCATGTACTTATAACTACACACCTATTAAGTCCTACCTCAACACTCCATCTACGTGTCTGTCACACTATAGAATGTATATTGCAATGTACTATTGTCATATGACTCATTCATCAACCATTCACTGTCAGCCCACACTACCATTCATCAGTCATTCACTGTCAAATCACCAAGTTATCCATAAGTCATTCCCAATCAAACATGATGACCTATCATTGGACCATATACCCCCTGGCTAACTACCTACCCCAAGATCTTACACTGTCGCTAATCTCCCCCCTAGTTCAGGCTTTCGTGACTTGGTGTAAACACCGCCTCGGTCCGGCCGCTCAAAACAAGAAATTGTTCAGAATTAGAGCTTCGTCATAATTCTGCTTTGCCTCTTATATTGTCCAATGATACGACATACATACACAAACACTCAACAACTGATTCAGAATACTACTGATCTATACGGTCTGTTAAACCCCCTATTATTTGAGTCAGGTGTCCTAAACTAGTCTTTTACAAAGAAGGCAATCAGCAGTCCACAGGAGCCCTGTTCCGGCAATGGCAACAGCTCTGCTCTCCTCCAGACAAGGCCTGCGTTTCGTCAGCCTTCGGTCAGCGCCTGGATGGGTGGACGCTGTCTGGACACTCCCCATGGGGTTTTGACACCAGAAACACAAAGAAGAACAAGTTATTAGTCACCATTCTCCAATTACCACCCATAAGTATGTCACTCAAAAAATGTCCCCACAGTTTAATCATGAGGAAAATGCCCCCACCGTTCAACATGAGAGGTTACTGAGAGGAGACCTCCCTGGGCCCCACTCAATTTTACCCACAAAGTACTTTATATCCCCATATCCACATTTTACTCTTTACCCAAATGCCCACTGGCTGTGTATACAACCTCATCCTCCTTATTATCATTAATGTCAATCACCTGACAATATAGCTTCATCTGTCCCTTTTAATACTATGGTACTTCTATAAAGCACCTTTGTCCTCAACCCAGAACATATTAATCTGTACCCAAAGTTACTCAAATCACACACCATTTGATTTCCCTTATCCATGTTAGTTCATGCATCGCTTTATTTATCCCCCTCCTATCAATTAGTTTGTTTATCTAGTTTATTTATAATCTACCAACCTCCTATCAACCCTCCCTATTAATGTAGGCTACTACACCAGATGACAAAGCATCGGTATTGTTAGGCTATCATATTATTATTATTATATAGGCATACACCTTATTTATTTTACACACAACTCCACATGTTCCAAACAAACAACTCTTAATTCCACATTTAAATGATTTTAATCTGACCACCATGTGACACTGTTGTGTCCTCCCTTGAACACACCGCAAATGTGTTATCCCACTACATATGTTTTCCTATGTTTTGACTACATTCACTATGTTTTACTATGTCTAACAGTCCTTAATTAACCACTAACAATATAGCCTACTTATTGATTTAAAGTATGCCTCCTGATTTCCCTTCAATTACATCTGCCGAGATCTCACATTTTTATTTGTTTCTATTTATTTATTTATCTTTCTTCTAAACCGTAATTGTCCCCAATCACTGATTTTTTTCTGGGAACCCCAGAACACAAAACCATAAAGTTGTCGTCTTAGTCAAATTAAAAATGAACATCCCCATCACAAGATCTATATGCGGCATGGAACAAGCTCCCACTGTACCTTTGTCAGGCAGCCTCTGTAGACATCTTAAAACTAAGCTCAAGACCCACCTCTACAACATTGCCTTTAATTGATCTTGCATTTTTTTATTCGTTTATTCCTGTATTTACCTTTCCAACCTTAATTATCCCCCCTATTTCTCTGAGTTGTGGGACGCCAAACACAACCCATAACGCCGTTGTCTTCATATAATTAAACATGAACGTCCCCGCCATAATATCTGCATTTATTCATTTTTTTTTAAGAAAAGTTAATCTACCTTTTAAACAGTCACCGATCAAAAATGAGGTTGACAACCACTCCGTTCAAAAAGGTCTGATCCGTTGAATACCGTGGTTATCCATTAGCTACCATTTCCCCCCATAGGCTTAATCCCACATTGTATATTTCAATGAAGTTATTGTGATTACTACACGCCCACACGAGTACTTTAGCTCCACATTCCGACCCCCAATCGCCGTTTACTATTAGACAGCGGCAGGTCGACTTGATCAGTGAAAAGTTTAAAAAGTCAAAACTCACTCAGAAATCTCCTTCAAGCACCCTTAAAAGTAACCCTGTATCGACAGACATGAATTTACTAGGCTTCTGCCTAGAAGTGTACCAAAGACACTAAAAATCTTTACATGGAGCCTACGCTCTCTCAGCAAAGAGTACTCTCCTGGTACAGAGTACACCCTGTCAGTGTTGCAGTGGACCCAAAATGGTGCAGTTTGCAACTGGCACAAAATGGCCGACCATGGAGGATCACCGGAAACAAAATGGAGGATCGCCGACGCGACCGTCACGTGGCTGTCTGGTAACCAACCAGAATGGAACGTGATGCGTATTACGTGGTGACGTGCTTTGTTATTAAATTTACCACAGCCAAAGAAGGTTAGCAACTCACCGCTTTAACTCAATTTTACCACGATCCGAAACCACAAAATATACACAGACTATAGCGAACATGAGCCACACATTCACGCGACTCACGACCGATCGCCGTAAACCCGAAACAGCAGCTTAATCACCACAATTTAGTCTCCAATCCTTATTTTTTATTATTATTATTATCCGCTGCTCCTCTTTTTCTGCTGTGTGACCGTGGCCAGCCCATTATGCGCATATTAGCCTCGATACCCAGGCTTTCATTTCGTCTGCGCGAAAGATGAAAGCCTGGAAAAAGCCGTGGGCTGAACCAGTCTAAAAGTGGGAGTCAACCCTTCCGGGTGGGCGTCGCTCTAAATGATGTGACGTAGCGCTGCACTAGGGGGGAGAGGAGGGGCCGGGGGTGACGGACAGATCGATGAGATCCAATCAGGGTGCGCGCATTTCTGAGGCGCGACCCGCCCCTCTAGACCAGAAATGTCTCTGCTTAGGTCAGGCTATGCGCATATTAACGCAGCGCGTGCATCATTGCCTCGCGCAATCACAATATAACCAGTATTATTTAGTTATTGTTAAAATAACAATAATTCCGATTTTGTATCGCCAGTAATATCGGCTCCTGACCGCCACAGTCTCTCGCCAGAGCTCACAGTTAATTAAACACACATAACATCCAAGATAGCATGTTATACATTTTAATTACTTCTCTAATACCTTCCTATTATTAATGCTTTTTATAAACATGCCCCCCTTTTTAGACGGTCCCTGAAATCTTCTGTTTTTTTCTGTTTCTGTTTTTCTTGCCATGAGAGTGTTGTTTTGTCTTGCTTCTGTTGTACCTCTGTTTTGTTTTCTTGTCTATTTATTTGGCCACAAGGCCCTTAAATATGTATGTGCACTTTTGTTCTTAATTACTGTTTTTATCTTGATGGCCTTTTATTGGTTAAACCCCTGTTTTACTTTATTTATTTCACTGTTCAACAGCGCTTTTTCCATAGCCACCTTAACTTATCTAGACCGCTGGTAATAATGGATGATTACATGTCGTATCATATCCTGTCATTGGCCCATTGTTGAGCCCAACCTATATATAAGGACATGCCCATAATGTTACCACTCATGACTCTGATGAAGGCCGCAAGGTCTCTCTTTTTGTATGCTGAGCACCTAAATAAAAAGCTCAAATTGTCCGTGCTGCTCCAGTCTCTTCTCCTTATGCAACCTTCCTATTATTAATTCCTCAAGTTTCATCTTACCCCTGTATATCCGTACTTAGTGCTCTCACCTAATTTTAAGTCCTTTATTTAAACTATTCATTAATCTATTAATACCAGCCCTTCATCTACTTAATCACTGATTTATCATTATGCTCCTATAATAACCCTAGACCATTCTGTTTCATTATGACATATATACATATTTTCAATTATTTTATTTTCCTATTCCTTTGTTCATCATTGTTATCCTTATTAAGTGACAAAGTCACCCACCATCGGCCGCTCCCTTTCGACCCCCCTTGTCCCCTGGTCGAGGTGGGGGTATGCAGCCCCCCCCTCCCTCCCCCAGCCCCCCCCCTGCATGAGCAGAACTGGAGGAAGAAGGCAATTATAAGCCAGGAGACAAAACACGCTCCTTCACTAACACAACGCGTGCGTGTGCGTGCACCCGAGCCCCCTTGGCTCCTTTCACCCCCACCCGTTTTCATCCAGGCAGGAGAACTGCTTATTCTCAAGTCTAAAGTTCTCAAAGTCAAGTCAAAAAACAAACCCCACACAGAACACAACATATAGACCCAACACATGTGCACATTTACTCGTCCTTTATGCATAAACCCTACTGTAGGCCTCACTCTCCCCGGTGGGCTTTGTTTACTTTTAAGACAGTTTTTTCAACGTGAAATCACGCCGCCCGCCTATGACAGACATGATCAATGCTCTGCCATTTATATGACGAGCTGTCTCCACCCCACCATATTACTCGTCAACAGTCATTATAGTTTGACCTCATCATGACCACAGTATCTTCAGGACGTAAATTAAGCGTACCCTCCCTCTAAAGTGCCAGAATTATTGATCAAAGACTGTAACTGATATACCTACGTTACGTTGACGACCCCAACATACCCCAAACATAAAAATTCTGTCGTCACATGCCCCCCACTCAACCCCCAGACCAAGCCGACACGACACTGGATTCATTTTGACGTATTGTCCTCCCCCGATCCACGTGACATGAGCATGAATTAACAAATCAATTCAAACTCACCTCAGCGCAGACGAAGGAGACTTAACAAATCATCCCGGACGAGCCCCCATTTGTAGTGTATAATATCTCCTTATATGGAGCGTCGACTTAGTCACAGTTGAACGAATGGAGACAAGTGAGGCATGTCACTTATAGTCCTTTATTAAAGATATAGGTTACATAATAGAAAATAGGTGAGCGCCGTACCTCTAGCAGATCTCCAACAGCACTAAAAAGGCTGCCTTTGTCTCCACCTTTTATAGCTGTCCACTGCATTGGTTTCTACGTAAAGGCACGATTAAGCCATACATTTTCATGTGTCCATAAGGAGCAACCTATCGCAGTCCTCCACGTCCAAGGGTCTGACCAGACGGGCCCCTGTGTTATTCAACAACACCCCAAAATGTGTGTGCGCTTATGCAATGACCTCATCCATGTGTAAGTGGAGGGAAACGTGTACATTGGTACGGCGTGCACGTATGTGCACGCGTACTCGATTTGGTCAAAACAACTATGACATATATGAAAACATCTGGTTTTGGTCTGACACCGCCCAGGGCCCTAATTGCTTATACTTCACCATCTCACCATCAACAGAGACTTCCTGGCTTAAGAATGGATCACATTTCTTGCCCACAATATGCTCCTCATAACCTCTATGTAACATCAAAACAATACCCTTTATATCTGGACATGAAATGCATTACAGAACACAACCTTGTAAGTGTGTATAATTGATATAAGTCTAACATCTTGTGTACCTGCATGTGAGTGCGTGTGTGTGTGTATGAGTGTGCGTGTGTGTGAGTATGCGTCTATGCGCGTGCGTGCATGTGTGTGCACGTACACATGAATTACTCTACACTATAATTAATGTAATCCTGTATGTGTTGTGTATATATTCTATGCTAACTACTAACTGTGAATAGGTATTGAGGGTGCATATACAGGGAGTAAGTTTATATAAAATGGCATTGTGTGCTTCTAAGAATGGGGAATATGGTGATTGTTACCCATGGGGAATGGTATGGGCTAACCAGGTAATGGACTGCCCTATAAAAAGCAGTCAGTTGTGTTTAACCCGAGATATGACAGGTTGTATTGCCTATGACTGTCAAAGTGATTGAGAAATAAAGCCTTATTGAAGGTGCCCTGGACTGGTCTCTATTCATTTGTTGCCTTGGCCGCTCGACACTCTCACAACTTGTCATCACTTTCATTTATTTAAAGAAAGATGTTAACTACTTCAGTGAGATTAATAAAAGCTTTGACATAGATACTGGTCTGCTGTTCTAATTCTTTGTTTTATAGCTGCTATATTTCGTTTAGATATTTAGTGTTTTAGGTAGCATTTATGTTATTTGTCATCATATGCAAAGAGATCTGGGTACGAGAGCAGCCGATGTACAACTTCATCAATCTTTCTGATGCTGCATGTGAAGGCCCTGTCTCTGGTACTCTGACCAGTGACCATGTGAAGGCCCTGTCTCTGGTACTCTGACCAGTGACCATGTGAAGGCCCTGTCTCTGGTACTCTGACCAGTGACCATGTGAAGGCCCTGTCTCTGGTACTCTGACCAGTGACCATGTGAAGGCCCTGTCTCTGGTACTCTGACCAGTGACCAAGTGAAGGCCCTGTCTCTGGTACTCTGACCAGTGACCATGTGAAGGCCCTGTCTCTGGTACTCTGACCAGTGACCATGTGAAGGCCCTGTCTCTGGTACGCTGACCAGTGACCATGTGAAGGCCCTGTCTCTGGTACTCTGACCAGTGACCATGTGAAGGCCCTGTCTCTGGTACTCTGACCAGTAGTCCTGGTTTTGTCTATGAACTGATTGCAACAAGACCGCAAGGACTTTTTTGTGCTATCCCTTTTGGACTGATTGTATGACTGTACTCTGTTGCTGTTTTTACATTTATGTCTAATAAACTATTAAATCCATCAATCAATCAATCAATTGTGCTGGCCTTCCCACAAATGAAACAATATATTTGTATGTTAAACAGTGTTGTATCCTATTCAACAATGTTGTACCCTATTCAGTCTTCTTGACGAGACGGCATGCTCTCACTCTGGTCTTACTGGAGTAGTTTTCTCAACATGATACAGTATATGATGAGGAGAGGAGAGTATATTGAATTTGGGTTTGCCAGGGTTTTATGAACATCATCTCTCTGTTGAACAACAGTTAGTGTTGAAGGTCTTCTGCCGTGGGCTTTATACATTATGGGTCTTGTTTCGTGCCTTTTTCCAACTGTTTAGCAACAGGGTTGCTATTGTCAGTGTAGACTACTGGACAGGCAGTAGGCTCTGTTACACTAAAGATAACTAAATGCTAGGTCACTCTCCACTCCAGTCAGCTAAATAGCTACTTGATTTGACAAGGTTCATCTCATCTTTTCACAAATATGTGAAATTATTTTACCTGTCATTTTATGAAGAAAGCCACATACTGTAGGCAATAAGATGCAGGTGGAGCCAAATACTGTAGTGTAGTATAACTTGACTGTAACCAAATAACTCAAATAACAGAAATGCATAACTTGATTATTTATATTTATGAGGATAATATTGAGATTTGAGCTTGATGAGGGAACATCCAGGTCATGTGCTGCAACATAATAATAGTTAGTAGTTCCAATCTAGGCTTGCATATTTCTCTATTGAAGCGGCATCTATTTGTTCACAATTTCTAATTTCTCAAGTTTGAGACATTTCATACATTTTAGGGACTTCTACTCAAGTGATTTGTTTATGTTTTCCCACCCTTGATAAGTGAAGTAAAAATAAAATGAATGTGATACTGTAGATTTCATTAGTTTTATTTCCCCCCGTTTGGGACACCATATATGTTTTGTGCCATAACTCCACGATTATGCAAGCTACATTTACACAATTGCTATTGCTGGATTCAGTAGAACCTCACCTTTCCTACAAGCCATATCATCATATGTGTTGCTATGACAATCCATTCCAGAGTCACTACAAAGTAGAGAAGACATCTACATAGATGTACAATTCCGCCTACTGTAAGTATGTGTTCAAATGACTATATCTCATATTGACATTCAGATATTGACATTCAGTCTTTTCTAGAACGTAGAGGTATGTTCTGGCTTCAAGTATGCCAAGTTTTGAACCTCTCAGAGCTTCCATTGTGAATCTACATGCCTTTAAGTGCCTCAACCACCAGACGGACAGGCTTTATTTTTAGTTTGAGGTGTATAACTTTAAATAACAATTTCACCACTTTTGCAGTAAAATATTTTTATACAAGAATCCATTTCATGTATGGGAGGCCTTAGAGATGAGGAAAAACTATGTTGTGTTTGGTCCTAACTCCGGTAGGGGTATGCCGACTTCTGGGG
Organism: Protomyctophum parallelum; assembly: GCF_964188405.1. Lineage (NCBI taxonomy): Eukaryota > Metazoa > Chordata > Actinopteri > Myctophiformes > Myctophidae > Protomyctophum > Protomyctophum parallelum. The sequence goes on from NC_139697.1 coordinate 51,799,520, forward strand.
GCCATTGTTGCAGTACTAAATATGGCGGTGATTTTTCAAGATGGCTCGGTTTAAAAAGTTAAAGAGTTGACCCAAAGGAATGTTCATGGCAAATGTCACGCTTGTATCACCAAGCGAACAACCGTTCCAATGATCTTGTGTGTGTCTGTACATCTGCAATCCACGTAACTCGAGAACCGTTCGCCCCACCGACTTCAAATTCGACACACACATTCCACACATCCACAGGGAGTGCAGTGCCCGGTCTCGAGTCGGCCGGACACATGGTTGTCCAGTACCGCCACAAAAGGCCTTTTTTCATTTGGCGGCCATCTTGAAAAATGACCGCCATATTGGATTGTTCGTTGGCTCGGTTTAAAAAGTTAAAGAGATGACCCAGAGGCATGTTCATGCCAAATTTCACGCTTGTATCACCTTGTGAAAGATTCTCTCACAATAGAGACTATTTGGGGCTCTTCTCCTGGCAGCGATGCATACCATCGCTTGACAGTTCTCGTTGCCAGGCAACCGACGCCACATACGGGGCTTCGCCTCGTTCGGAGTCCCTGTTGGATAAGAGACAGTGACGTCACGAGGGAGGACGGACAATCTGGGCTCTGGGGCCGTGAGTTGGGAAGCGATAGTATTTATTATAGTTACTTGCGCAAGCAGAGCGCGCAAGTAATAGTTTCGCCCGGGCTCGTATGCACCGTCCCAGCCAACCCGCCACTTTTGATGCGTATGCACCGTCCCAGCAAATTGTGCCTGATTTGCTGGCACCAGATTACATGGTGTGTATATGTATAACTAGCTCTCAATGATGACGTAAGAAATATGTGGATTAAAGGACCCAATGCCAGAGTATAATTGGTTTTCGATGGTGACGTAATGACGATATGTTTTAGTGTTGGGAGGATTAAAGGTAATGCTCCTGTGTATACATGTATGTAATCTGGCACCACTGCCGTATCAGGCACAATTTGCTGGGACGGTGCATACGCATCAAAAGTGGCGGGTTGGCTGGGACGTGCGTACAGCGCAAAGTAACCACAGTAACCACTGCCATATCAGGCACAAGTAGTCATTACTGAGATTTGACAGTTTGTAGCGGTCGAAAGTACTTGCGCGCTCTGCTTGCGCACTAAGCAAGTGCAACAAGCAAGTATGCACTCGACAGAGTGCAGTTCTAGTTACTATTATTATTGGGCATTTTCTAACTGTGTGGCACGTATTATTGTAGTGTACAGTACATTGGGTACAGCGATCATTCAGACTTCAGAGGGCTGCTTGCAGTGGTGGGAATATTCTCAGGGTTGTCTTAACCTGTCTCTTACTGCCCCCTATTGGCGAACACGCATGTTTGCATTTTACTGCTGTGATTTCGATAGAAGTGTTATCCTATTTTGATATAGGCTTATTGCAGTGATCATTTGTGTGCACTTGATTTGCCGTGGCATCTTTTGTTGGTCGAAGTGTGTACTATTCTTTGGGCTGCTTAGAGATCTGGTGGGAACAAACACTGTGCTATTATCAAGATTCCTGAGGTGGGCATTTTAAGAGGAGCTTGTGATTATTGCTTGCCTATGTATAGAGTGCCTATTTATATTGCCACGTTTTAATAATTGCCAGTCATATAAATTGCCACATTTCTATAACTATACATTTACGTTTTTTACTCAATTGTATAGTGTTACATTGAAATACTGCTACATGTTTTTATACTTACCTGTTTTATATCGGAGCTTATAATAAACTTTGTTACTTTTCTATAACGACCTGCCTGCTGATTGTGGTGTCTCAGGGGTACAGTATATGATCATTGAGCCCTGGTTGGGTGACACTGTTAGCACACATCTCTCCATGCAAAATAGAATCTGCACGCTCCCAGAATCCAGCTGCACTACATTGCATCCACACAACTGTCATATTTACTGTACAAATATTACTTTTGTCAAACACACTGTTATTGCGCAAAATGTTGCTGTGATGCAAATTACATCACAACTTTCTCATTCCCCGGCACCTCCCCTTTTCACTGCACACACGCACACACACACACACACACACACATGCACGTGCGCACACACATACACAGGGCACAGCAGCATGGTACAGCACAGTACAGTACAGTATGGTAAGGCACAGTACAGTACAGTACAGTACAGTACAGTACAGTACAGCAGAGTACAGTACACTACAGTACAGTGGAGTACAGTACAATACAATGGAGTGGAGTGGAGTGGAGTGGAGCACAGTACAGTACAGTACAGTACAGTACAGTACAGTACAGTACAGTACAGTGGAATACAATACAGTACAGTACAGTACAGTACAGTGGAGTACAGTGGAGTACAGTACAGCGCAGGACAGGACAGTGCAGAGGACTACAGTGGGGGAGTGCAGAGGACTACAGTAGGGGAGAGCCGCCAAGGATGTAACGCTTCAAGGTTGTAACAACGAAGTTATCTCCTGATTGGTTCATTTTTATCATGACGTCATGACGTCAACATGAGACCAGGGACATAGTCTACGTTTACAGGAAGCGAAATTTCATTTCATGCATGCTTCAGAGAACCAGCGGGGAAAGAGCTGTTTTGCAGAAAGTGAGTAAAAGTTTACACCTTGACTATCTTTGTTCTAAAAAAATAATCTTTAGTGTTGTCGAGCTAAAATCCACATGGGTGTCTACATGCAGTGTTGGGAAAGTTCTTTTTTTTTAGGAACTAGTTCAGTTCACAGTTCAAAATTTTAAAAATGAACTAGTTCCGTTCATAGTTCATCATCCAAAAATTTGGACTAAAGTTCATCGTTTGAAAAATGAACTATTATAGTTATTTTTCGTTCTTTTTTTGCTTAAATTTTTATATATTTTTTACATTTTACAAAAATTGCTCTTTTGCAATGTGAAATGCCACCGAATGGGCACATACTTTTATTGTGAAGGCAAAAGTTTCTGAATGTTCTCAGAGCCTGCATCTCCGCATGCTGGGGGTGGCTGATCTACAAGCTCACAACGTGTCCGGACGCAACGCGTTGTGAGCTTGTATATCAGCTATTTTCAGCACGGAACACATTGTACGGCGAAGAATAAATCAGGCATCACTGCGATTCATTCACTGTGGAAGAGAGATGTCTTTTGTTGGCCGTTCGTGGCGATATTATGGACACGTACCTTCTCGACGCGATTGTCAGGATATGATTTTAGGACCCAGAAGCGGACAGAAAACAGGTTGAAGGTGAAACAGAGTTTTAATTGTAATTCAGTTCACAGGTAAGGAAGTCCAAAACAAGTCCATGAAACAGATCCACAAAAAACCCTGGCAAACAAATCCAATATCCGGCAGGCAAAAGGAAGGTCAGAATCCAGGCAGGTGGTCAAAGAACAAAAATCTAAATGCAAGCAAAACTGGTGGGACTGGAGCAGAGAGCACAGGGACACAGGAGATATAATCTGGCAGAGAACAAAGAGACAAGCAGGGTTTAAGTAGACTGAGTGTGACAAACGAACAGAGTGCAGGTGTGAAGCTCCACTCTGATTGGCTGATTGAGAGTGAGCAGATGAGTGGGAGTGACGGCACTGGAATGACAAGAAATGACAATTAGTCAGGGCAGAAGCACATATGGCAAGTATAGTCACACCCACAGGCAAGCCTCAGACTGTATTCCTGACAGTACCCCTCCCCTGACGGATGCCTCCTGGCATCACTGATGGATGAGAAGGATGTTGACGATGGAAATCCTGGATGAGAGAACGGTCCAGAATGTCTCTAGCAGGAACCCAAGTTCTCTCCTCCGGACCGTAACCCTCCCAGTCAACAAGGTACTGCATACCTCTGCCACGGCGTCTGGAATCTAACAGCTGGCGAACAGTGTAGGCAGGAGCCCCATCGATAAGCCGTGGAGGCGGTGGGGCTGGGGATGGCGGTGCATGAGGACTATGGAGAACAGGCTTGATCCGGGACACATGGAACGTAGGATGAACACGACGAAGATAATTAGGCAGTCTGAGTCTTACCACTGAAGGACTGATAATCTTAATGATGGGGTAGGGACCAATAAACCGGGGAGCCAACTTCCGTGAACATGACCTCAAAGGAAGATCACGAGTGGACAACCAAACCTTCTGACCACATCGGTATCGAGGTGCTCTGGTGCGGCGTCTATCCGCAGCCCTCCTCACCTGCTCCCCATGACGAAGGAGAGTTAAGCGAGCCTTCCTCCAGGTCCTCTTACACCGGCGGATGAAGGCCTGGACAGATGGAACTCTGGCCTCCTCCTCCTGAGATGGAAACAGAGGGGGTTGATAGCCAAGACAACATTGAAAAGGGGACAGCCCAGTGGAGGATACCGGTAGTGAATTGTGTGCATATTCAACCCATGCCAAACGCTGACTCCAGGAGGATGGATTTTGAGAGGCCACACAACGAAGCACCCGTTCCAAGTCCTGGTTGGCCCGCTCCGTCTGTCCATTTGTCTGAGGATGGTATCCGGACGACAGGCTAACTGTAGCACCCAGAAGTCTACAGAATTCCCTCCAAAACTGTGAAATAAACTGGGGGCCTCTGTCAGAAACCACATCAACACATAAGCCGTGAATCTTAAAAACATTGTCAATCATGAGTTCAGCTGTTTTCTTAGCAGAGGGTAAGCTCTCAAGAGCAATGAAATGAGCAGATTTTGAAAACCTGTCTACTACCGTAAGAACAGCAGTGTTACCATCGGAGGGGGGAAGTCCAGTCACAAAATCCAGAGAAATGTGGGACCAAGGGCGTTGTGGTACGGGCAAAGGTTGCAGCAGACCCGCAGGAGGTTGGTTGGAGTTCTTATTTCGAGCACAGACTGAACAGGCAGCAACAAAGGTCCTGACATCCTCCGTCATAGACGGCCACCAAAAGCGCTGACGTAGAAATGCCATGGTTCTTCTGACACCAGGATGGCATGCGAGCTGTGAAGAATGGCCCCACTGGAGGACCTGGGAGCGTGTGTTGCTCGGAACAAACAACATGTTAGCAGGACAGTTTGCAGGGGTTGACTCCTGTTGCTGCGCATTACGTACTGCATTTTCAACATCCCAGGTTACTGCAGCCACAAAACATTGTGAAGGAAGAATTGTGTCTGATCTCTTACTTTCCTCTGATTTGCAGAACTGTCGAGACAAAGCATCAGGCTTTCCATTCTTGGAACCGGGTCTGTAAGACAGAACAAAATTAAAGCGAGCAAAAAACAACGACCACCGTGCCTGACGAGAACTTAGGCGCTTAGCCGTCTTGAGGTACTCCAAATTCTTATGATCCGTCCAGACGACAAATGGGACAGAGGCACCCTCAAGCCAGTGACGCCACTCCTCCAAAGCCATTCTCACTGCCAGCAACTCACGGTCCCCGACAGCATAGTTTCTTTCGGTGGAGTCTAATCGATGGGAGAAAAAGGCACAGGGGTGAATCTTGTGATCCCTCTCAGAACGCTGGGACAACACTGCACCGATACCAACATCTGAGGCATCCACCTCCACAATGAACTGGAGAGAGGGGTCGGGAAGTGTCAAAATGGGTGCAGTTGTGAAAAGCCCTTTGAGTAGATTAAAAGCCTTGCTGGCTCCGTCTGACCAGCAAAACCTAATCTTGGTAGAAGTAAGATCTGTGAGAGGTGCAGCGATCTTACTGTAATCCCTTATGAAACGCCTATAAAAATTGGCGAATCCCAAAAACCTCTGAACGTCCTTACGGTTTTGAGGGGTGGGCCAGTCGACCACTGCTCTCACCTTCGCTTCATCCATCTGGACTCCTCCTGCACCGGCAACAAAACCCAGGAAAGACACTGTAGTTTGATGGAATGAGCACTTCTCCGCCTTGACATAAAGTTGATTCTCCAACAGTCTCTGCAGCACCCGACGGACATGCTGGACATGCTCCTGGACAGACTGGGAAAAAATCAATATGTCATCGAGGTAAATGAATACAAATAGGCCCACCATGTCCCGTAGCACATCGTTCACCATACTCTGAAAAACAGCGGGGGCATTTGTCAATCCGAACGGCATAACAAGATACTCATAATGTCCAGATGCAGTGTTGAACGCTGTTTTCCACTCATCTCCTTCACGAATGCGAACCAGATGGTACGCGTTGCGAAGATCCAACTTGGTGAACACAGTAGCCCCCTGTATCAGTTCAAAAGCAGAGGACATGAGGGGTAACGGATAACAATTCTTTACAGTGATAGCATTTAACCCTCTATAGTCAATGCATGGGCGAAGAAAGTCGTCCTTCTTCTTCACAAAAAAGAAACCTGCCCCTGCAGGTGAAGAGGAGGGCCGGATGATTCCAGCTGCCAGTGACTCACTAATGTACTTATTCATTGCCTTGACCTCAGGCGGCGCTAGTGAGTAAAGGCGACCCCGGGGGGGGCTAGTTCCCTCCAACAGATCAATAGGGCAGTCATAGAGGCGATGAGGTGGTAAAGATAGGGCCCGGGACTTGCTAAATACTGGTTGAAGGTCCAGATACTCAGGGGGAACTGCAGACAGATCAGGAAAGTCCTCCTGAGTGATTATAGGGGGGGGGACAGAACACTGGGCAGAGCGGAGACAGTGTGAGTGACAAAAATCACTCCAACCCACAATGGTATTCATAACCCAGTTAATATGAGGATTATGTTTAACCAACCAGGGATGACCTAAAACTATAGGAGCCATAGGTGAGTCAATAATATGCAGGGCTATCTCCTCATGATGATTGCCAGATAAAAGAAGACTCACCGGGGCTGTGATGTGGGAAATACTGGCGAGCTTCTTCCCATTGAGTGCATTGGCCTGCAGTGGTGACTGTAGAGCGGTGATGGAAACGCCCAACTGTGCAGCCAACGCAGTGTCGATGAAGCTCTCGTCAGCACCAGAATCCACCAGCACGGAAAGGGGAAGTTGCTGACCTCCCCAGGTCAATGTAGCAGGCAACAGAGTACGCAGTGTAGGGGAACTTTGAACAGGGGTCACGCTCACCAGTACTCCCCGGTCTACTAGCGAGCGTTCCCTTTTACCGGACAGGTAGCAATGAAATGTCCTACTGTGCCACAGTACAGACACGCCTTGGCCTCTCTCCTTCTCTGTTTCTCAACGGAAGTCAGATGTGTACGATCCACTTGCATGGGCTCCACAGACAGTACAGAAGACGGCTCAGGGCTCGAAGGACATGGGGGGGCTGAACTGGCTGGAAACCCAGACGTACTGTAGCTGTCTCTCTCACGGTGGCGCTGAGCCACCCGCTTGTCCACACGGATAGCCAATTCAATCAGCTCATTAAAGGTCTTAGGCAGTTCACGGGTGGCGATCTCATCTTTGATGTTCTCAGCGAGGCCATTATAAAAAACATCAAAAAGTGCCTCAGCTCCCCAACCACAGTTAGTAGCAAGGGTGCTAAAATCTATGGCATAATCGGAAACAGATCTGCGTCCCTGGCGGCCCTGCAGCAGCTGACGGGCTGCCTCTCTGCCATGCATGGAACGATCAAAAACTCTGCGCATCTCCACTGTGAAGGTTTGAAAATCATTGCAGAATGGAGAACCAGCCTCCCAAACAGCAGTTCCCCACTCTCTGGCCCGACCAGTAAGCAGTGTGATAACAAAAGCAACTTTTGCTCGTTCAGTAGTAAAAGTCAGAGGCTGTAATTCAATGCTGAGTGAGCACTGTGTCAAAAAGGATCTACAGGTACCTGGTTCACCTGCATAAGGTTGTGGAGTAGGCAGGCGGGGTTCTCGAGTTGGCTGAGCAGGTGGAGCTTGTATGGGATGAGAAACTGGTGCAGAAGGGGCAGTTGACTGAACTTGTACCTGGAGTTGCTGGAGTTGGTTTGTCATGTCTGTCATGGCGTTTCCAAACGTATCCAGTGTAGTTCCAATGTTGGCCAACTCATCATGATGCTCTCCCAGAGCGACAGACTGTCGGTCCAAAATGGTTCGGAGATGTTCGAATCCCGCTGGGTCCATCTTGGCCAGATTATAATGTCAGGATATGATTTTAGGACCCAGAAGCGGACAGAAAACAGGTTGAAGGTGAAACAGAGTTTTAATTGTAATTCAGTTCACAGGTAAGGAAGTCCAAAACAAGTCCATGAAACAGATCCACAAAAAACCCTGGCAAACAAATCCAATATCCGGCAGGCAAAAGGAAGGTCAGAATCCAGGCAGGTGGTCAAAGAACAAAAATCTAAATGCAAGCAAAACTGGTGGGACTGGAGCAGAGAGCACAGGGACACAGGAGATATAATCTGGCAGAGAACAAAGAGACAAGCAGGGTTTAAGTAGACTGAGTGTGACAAACGAACAGAGTGCAGGTGTGAAGCTCCACTCTGATTGGCTGATTGAGAGTGAGCAGATGAGTGGGAGTGACGGCACTGGAATGACAAGAAATGACAATTAGTCAGGGCAGAAGCACATATGGCAAGTATAGTCACACCCACAGGCAAGCCTCAGACTGTATTCCTGACAGCGATAATAACCAACTAAGCTATTGGAAGCTATTTTTCGTGGCACATTATGTTTAATCAAACAACAAGTTCCCTCAGTGTTTGTTAGGAGTTGGGACAGTGTCTGCTGCTGTCTGTCTGTCAGCGTGCATGATCATCATGCAGTAGCTACATGCGCGCTCCAGTGACAGCTGAGAAAGATTAGTTAATTTGTGTCGGATAGGGACTTATTGGTGGGTTTTCAGCTAAATATTAAGGCCTGTTTAGGGTGTGTTTTAGTGCCGGGGATTTCGCCTAGAAGACTCTATTGAATCACTCACTCTTGAACGAAAGTTGAACGTGAAAAAGTGACGTTCACACACGCCAGAAATGAACGCGTTCACAATGACGTTCATCAAACAGAAATACAGTACGTTCAGTTCACGTTCACCCTAAATGTGAACGAGTTCGTGAACGATCGTTCTTTGAACGCGTTCGGGTACAACACTGTCTACATGTATATGTTCTACGATAGATTGAATCGTTTTAACACGATATGCACGTTCATTCTGTTCTGTAAACAACTCCAAACAAACGCACCAATTGTACCAAGTGTTACAATTGGTGCAACAAGTGTTACAATTAAGACAATGGCTATAATTATGCTCTTTTGTGGCTAGTGCAGCGTGAATTGTATCTGTATTGTATTGTGTTTTTGTATGGACGTAGTGTTGGGTGCTTGCACATATGCACACATGGCATCAATGCATGGTGTTGTGTGCAGGCACACTACACTTTGTCCTTTTTATCATTCATATTTTAAGAGCCTGCCCAGGGACTACAGATGAAATTTAGCTTCGGCTAACTCTGGTCCATTTACATTGATATGAAAACTTGATTATGTTGATTAATGAGCTTTGTCCCTGTCAAATAAATAAATAATTTAGCTCGTTTTTTGTTTGTTTTTAACAGAATGCCACCTTTCCAGAAGAAGAAGGTGAAGACCCAGCTAACATGTCCATATGGGCCCGACATGGGTTTTGACATGGGCTATGGGCTATGGGTTTTTACTGGGCCGTGCACCCACTTTTTACAAAGCACCCACATGTGTTAGCCCATATGGGCTAACGTGGGTTTCTAACTGGGTCTTAGGTGGTATCCAAATGGGCCATTTAATGTCAGAACCATGTGTGCGCCACCTGTGTTTGCCTATATGGGTTTGAAATGGGATCTGATTGGGCCTTAAGTGGGTACCAGCTGGGTGAATTATATTTGACCCATGTAGGCCACACTTGTGTCCGCCCATTAAGGGCTCCAAGTGGGCCGTGCACCCACTTTTCACAAAGCACCCACCTGTGTTAGCCCATATGGGCTTACGTGGGTTTCTAACTGGGTCTTAGGTGGTATCCAAATGGGCCATTTGATGTCAGAACCATGTGTGCGCCACCTGTGTTTGCCTATATGGGTTTGAACTGGGATCTGATTGGGCCTTAAGTGGGTACCAGCTGGGTGAATTATATTTGACCCATGTAGGCCACACTTGTGTCCGCCCATTAAGGGCTCCAAGTGGGCCGTGCACCCACTTTTCACAAAGCACCCACCTGTGTTAGCCCATATGGGCTTACGTGGGTTTCTAACTGGGTCTTAGGTGGTATCCAAATGGGCCATTTGATGTCAGAACCATGTGTGCGCCACCTGTGTTTGCCTATATGGGTTTGAACTGGGATCTGATTGGGCCTTAAGTGGGTACCAGCTGGGTGAATTATATTTGTCCCATGTAGGCCACACTTGTGTCCGCCCATTAAGGGCTCCAAGTGGGCCGTGCACCCACTTTTCACAAAGCACCCACCTGTGTTAGCCCATATGGGCTTACGTGGGTTTCTAACTGGGTCTTAGGTGGTATCCAAATGGGGCATTTGATGTCAGAACCATGTGTGCGTCACCTGCGTTTGCCTATATGGGTTTGAACCGGGATCTGAATGTGGGTTCCAGCTGGGCGAATTAAATGCGACCCATGTAGGCCAGACTTGTGTCTGCCCATTAAGGTCTCCAAGTGGGTTTTCACCCAGTATACACTCAGGGCCCAGCTGTGGGTTTTAGGTGGGGTCCAAATTGGCAATTGTATCTCAAACCCATGTAGGCCTCACCTGTGTTTGCCTATATAGGCTTGAAGTGGGATCTGAATGGGCCTTAAGTGGAGTCCAACTGGGCACTTTGAGACCGATGTAGATCCCACTTCTAGCAGCACAAGTGGGTAACACCCGGGAACTTTGGGTTTCAAGTTGGTCCTGAAGGGATTTAAATGGGAGAATTTAGCAGTATATTGACATGAACCCTGTTTAACAACTGCAAACACATTAACACAAGATGTAAAAAGTGCCTAAGGTTTAGCCAATTTAAGTTTTACCAGAGTGAAAAAGCTATATCAGAGAATATATCTTTTGACAAAGTTTATTGAAAACATGGTGACATGGAATCTATTGGTTGCAATATAAAAACAAGCTTTGTTCTTTCAGACCAATTTTCTGTTAATGTTTTAACATAACTGTCATAAATGAAACATATGAAAAACAAATTATTCACAAATTGTGTAAATAACACTTGTGTGAAGTGATGGGCGATCATATCATACATCACATTCCGTGCTCAGCCAATCAAATCATCGCAATGGGGTACACATTGCTCAGCCAATCAAATTGTCGCAATGGGGTGCACACATTGCTACGCCAATCAAATAATAGTTATGGGGAACACACAAACCTGGGCATAGGAGGGGCTAGCACCCCTCAAAATAAATAAATAAAACACTATTGCAAGCTCATTGGGCAATGTTGATCATTTTCAAGAACCATCAAGTGAAGATAGGGTTAAATTAAAGGATATTTAACTGTCAAACATGTTTGGGGTCATTCTAACATTGTGGTGTTTTTTGTCACTGTACCCATCCTTTAACAACTAGGAGTAAGGAGCAGCCATTATCTCTGGGAGCTGGCACTCAGGCAGCAATTAGGGGTTACGAATTTTGCTCAGGGACACACTTTGACACATCGCTGGCCTAGCATCGTGCCAGGGACAACCAGGGGCTCTGGGTCCCCAGGCACGTTCACTAACTTGTGAGCACCCAGTTTAAGTTGCTTGATTCAGTATTTAAATATTTGATATTCATATTATCAGACATGCCTCCTTCCGATGTAAACCTATGGTAACGTTAAAATCAATTTTAATCATGTTAGATTAATTGAAAACACTTAACCTACTGCAAGACATAGATACATTGACAGACAATATGGAGGAAGCACTTATAGAAACCCCAACTGAAGTACTAGGGCAGGACAGGAAGAAAAACAAACCATGGGCCACTGATAACATCCTAGATCTACCGGGAGGCAGTAAAGTGGATCACATAATCCACGTGTGGAAGCATAGATGCAGGGAGAAGACAGGGCAACAATTAAGGAGCCTAGACAACACAAAATAAACTGAGGAGGACACAACAACATACAGCCACAATAATAGAAGACAAGCATGACTCTACTAACCGAGAAGGAAGCAATATCCAAGTGATGGACAGAGTATTGTTAGGAAGTTAACTATACAAATGTGCAATAATCCCAACATACTAGTGCTATGAAGTCCAGTAGTGCATGTGGTAGGATGCCTCAATACGTCAAGCTGAAGTAGAGGAGGCAGTAAAGAGCATGCTATCGATAATGTCCCAGCAGAGCTTTGGAAGCAAGGGCAATACATGCTAATAGCATTGACACGCATCTACTAAAATATATGGGAAACCAAGCAATGTACCCAATAAAAGACCCCAAGAAAGGGAATGTAGGGCAGGGACAAAACTACAGAAACAACAGTTTTTTTCTGGCTGGCTAGCAAAGTAATGCTGCAGATCATCTTGATTCAGACCAAAAAGGAGATATTCAAAGTCAGAATACTGATTGAGAAGCACCTTTAGCACCAGCACGACCTGTACCACAACAGGTAATCCAATCACTATACCCAAGCAGTGCAGTTCTTATAAACAACATCATGGAGGAAGCACTCATAGAATATCACACCACCATATCCATCAGAGAAGACCCTACCATCTCCAATGACATCAAACTTATGGCATGGAGATGAAGAGAAAAGTAATAACCTGGTCACCAGCCACAGCCATACATATATCACCAAGGAACAGGCCACTTGCCTGTAGGAAGTAAAGGACTTATATACCTTGGGTCCTTTGTGAGTGAAGATGGCAGCTCCACAAAAGATAAAAGCAAGAGCTGGGATAGCAACATCAGCTATGACTAGACTGTATACAGTATTTGGAAACATAACAAATAATAAATCAGCTTCTCAGTGAAGCTGATTTCTCAGTGAAGCTGAGATTACAAGTCACTTGTAATCTCCACCCTATTCCATTGGCTCTGAAAGCTGGACACTTACAGCGGACACCGAGCACAGGATACAGTCATTTTAAAGTAAGTGTGACAGAAGAATGCTACATATATCGTATAAGAAGACCGGACAAATGATTATGTTAAGACAGTTTAGCTACCACCCATGCTGGAAAACAGGAGCCTCTACTCTCATGGTCATGTCACAAGACATACCCTCCCTGTTGTAGCATGATCAGAAAGGACAATTAAGCTGATTATGCGAAATTGGGACAAAACGCACCACAGATTGGGTGAGAGAGATTGGGTGGGAAAATTCCACTAACCTTTTGCCCAAAGTGGTAAACCACAGGACACAGTCACTAGCTGTTGATGATAATCAGGGCTAACCTCGAAATGAACTAATGATTGTTTTCCTTTACAGCACACGCACAGACTCGCACGCCAAATACACACACAGCAAGAAGCACGCAAAACACTGAGACACGCACTGACGTGAATGTCAGCATTTTTGCGAAGATGTATGTGTGTTGGGTGGGGGGGGGGTGTGTTGACTTTAGCATAAAGTTTGCCCCAGCGACAGGAACTAGCTAACTTCAAAGAAGGGGCTGGAGAAGTCCTTATCGCTGCGTTGATGTTTTACATCTCAATAGGTTGTAAGAATGTTTGGGGCATTTAGAAACAGGTATGCTAGAATAGTGTCATGTGGGGGACAAAGGAACGCCCGCTAAGAAAATAGGATATATACATTTGTTTCTCTCTCTCTCGCTCTCTTCCAACTCATCAAGCCGACCGAATAGGTCGTGGTACCAGCAGCTGACCTGCCAAGACCTTAAGTCAAATATCGCGGACTCAGAGATATCTCGTGGACTTAAGAGGACCCACAGACAAAGAGTTTCTCTGAACTCTCCGTGTTTAATTAACTCATAACTAGAGTTAATTGCATTCGCTAGTTACACGCGATTAAGACCAAAGAAGACCACCGTGTTTTCCCCGGTATCCAGAACGTAGGAGAACATCAAACCTTTTGGGTTTCAGCAACGCAGGTTGGTTTTGACCGAATGAGTTCATTATATGCTTTAAAAACGACTGGTCCCTAGTACACTTAATTCTAGACAAGAGCTCCCTCTTGTGTCAGAGTAGGAAAATGCCTCTCGTTTCTTTATCTAGCAAGAGGCGCACGCTAGAGTCATTATTTCTTCCTATTCACCTTTCTTTTTATCCTCTTTAATTTGTACCTTTCCTCATTATTGTTTTTCACGGATGCAGCTACAATCTCAGACGGATTGTGTTTGATAGGCTCCTTTGAAATGTGTTACTCACCGTAGCTATTAAATATTCGTATTTAGTAGCTACCGGGACGATCATATTAAATAAAGTAATACCCACCAGTAATTGTTGTATCTGTAGTCATCAGATTTATTTTTGAATCTCTCTTGCTGTTGGGAACGGACAAACTCGATCGAGCGGTTACCAAAGCAACAAGGAGGTCATATCTGATCAATACAGATCGGCACATTCGTTTGCTAATGACCTTCACGTTTGACTCATGCTCAGACAGGAGGATCGCTAGACAAAGGGTATTGCTATGTATTGTGTGTTGTAAACATTTGTAACAGTAATCGATATAATAAAAATACCCTAATTGACTATACAAATTATCAATTTGTTCATTTGCATTTATTTCGATGTATGATTATTGTGTTCAGTTTAGATGTGTATTTTGGAGTTCGTATAACCATTTACCAACATTAATTCAAAGACTCACGTCCAACGGAAAGACTTTATTTTAATGCAAGGCAAATAAGTAAGGATAACGAGATTATTACGAACTTCAATCCAGAAGTTCCTAATGAGCTTAATTGACTGTTATGACCAGTCAATATTCTGCTAGAATCTGACTACACTGTCAAAGACCATAGTACAGGGGACAGTGGAGGGAAAGTGGAGAAGAGGCAGACGGGCAGATTAAGTCCTGAGTGGACAACATCAAGGAGTGGACTGGCTGCAGCTTTAAAACCCTGATATGCACAACAGAAGATCGAAAGCACTGGAGAGTGCCCAAGCATCCACCATGACACCTGTACAACCCCCTAGGCCATGGGATGAGTGAGTGAAAGCAACTTAAACTGTATGGGGCGTTCACAGAAGCCTGTGTAGGCGTTAAATTGACCCCAAACATGTTTGAAAGTGAAATATCCCCATAACTATTGTAAACAATAATTTTAGAATAGTGTATAAATTGGCAAACTACATGAGGAACTTAAATATTCTGAACACAAAAAGTAAGAGGAACCTGACACAATCACGACTTGACACAATCATTTAAAATTGAACACAAAAAAGCCAACTGGAGAAAGAGACAGATTAAACTTGATCTCTCAACTTGAACTAAAATAGGGTTTTTATGAGGAGGTAGTTGTTTGCGTGCGTGTGTGTGCATGCGTGTGTGTGTTACCAAGACTGTGTCAGATGGTGTTTTTTCTATTGGGGCTGTGCACCATTGTCCTGTGTGTTCTCAAGTGCTCCCTGAGCTCTTACAGCCCTATTCCCACCTCAAGCACGAGCTCCTGTGAACCACTTTGACCACTTCTCTCCCTCCTTCTGCTGAATGTCCTGTGTGACTGCCACTGTGTTCTTCTTTAGTGTCCCTAAAAATAAATAACAAGAAGCTGACTTAGTAATGCTAGCTTGATTCTTACATTATGAAACATCATGAGACATGTGTATATCTTAAAGAATATAATAGAGTGTGATTAGGGACTAATGGATTGGCCACCACAACCACCTTATTAAAGGCCTATTCATAGTCAGCAAGAAGGGCTCTTCACCGCGGCTCTGTGTCGTCATGTTGTAGTTGCGGGGTCACCTCACCACCAATAAATAAGACTATGAATAACGCTTAAGAATTTATCATGAAAGTTGTACTACAATCTAATCACACAGCCAAGTGCTACAAGAAATGACATGATTCATTATACATCAAGAATAACTATGGTCTGTAAAGATATTTTTGCTGCATATTGAGGATTATTTTCTGAACAGAACATTTTAAACAAACCAAAAAACAGTAATTTTAAATATCTTGAGCTATGGCGGCAAATTTGTTTTCTATGTGAAATACAAACGGTGGCCTCTGTTCAGAATTGTGATCCCTTTTCAGCAGCTACAGCTGTAATACTGTGGCATGCTTCTACTTGTGTACATCAAACATCAATGTTTTGCCAAACACCATTTCAAGTTAGAATGACAGGAGGAAAGTTCAAGATAAATTTACAGTGGAGCAACCATTATGTGCATGCAATCAAAGGGCCAGATCCTATCGACTATACATGTGATTGTGATTCAAAACTACATTTTGAAGTGAATATGATATTTCAACTTACAACTGGTTCCAGTAGGGCGGCTCTGTGTCCCACTTGAGGTGCTCACATTCAGGGTTCCAGCAGCTGATCAGGGTTTCAGTTGGGCAGCAATTCCACTGTGACCCAGGGTTCCTACACATAATTTTACATTTCAAGATGTCAAATTCTCTGTATGTTTATGTTTTTTTTTAATGAAATAAATCTAATTCCATAGTTTTCATACTTGCATGAGAACCTCCACTGGGGCTGCTGGTCATACTCAGTGTCCACTTTCTTGCGGACACAGTAGTCTCTCCGGGACACAGTAGTCAGTCCAACGCTGTTCATTCCACAGGGAGGTGTAGGTCACATGTCTTTGCGATGGCCTACAGTACATTCAATAAAAAAACTTACCTTTTAGCAAACATAAAAAACTAACTTTAAGCAGTAGCATGGTGTGGGCCACAATGTCAAACAGCTCAGGAGAAATACAGCATCACATGACATGTGGAGGAGTGAGCGAGCAGGAGTGTGCGGAATTGGAATGTGGCAGCATGTCAGTCCAACCTACTTGATTCATGCAGACTCACATTTGATCCTCACTTCCTTGCTCAGATCGAGGTGGGACGTATGCGAACGAAAATTCCAGGTTGTGTGCCAATGTACTTGGCAAACACCCCAACACAGTGGTTTTGAAAGTGGGGTCTGGGGATCCCCAGGGGTCCTTGAGGGGATTCCAGGGGTCTGTAGATAAATTATGGATAGTTGCGATCCGAATGGACCCTAATGTTGCTGCAACTCCGAGAACCAAATCCATTTTGTTTGACCACCATAACTGTACACTCTAAGATATGGTGGTTCATATTCTAATGCAGGGGTTCTCAAAGTGAGGTGCGAGGACCCTATATTGCAACAAAATATTATTAGAACCACTGCCCTAAAACAGCCATTGTTACCTCCTCGGTCGTTTCAACATCAGTCTGTACATCAGATGGAGTCTCTGCTTCTGACATCGCATGTGTCTTCAAAAGAAAGAGCACAAAAACAGGGGAAAGAGACATTAAAGTTAAAGCAATATTATGCCGAAGCTTTGAATTGCATAGGGCTATCATACGCCTATCATATAGCCTCTCATTGCCTACTTACTTACACATGTGTTGTATTACACCTTGTAAAAGCTTAAAAGCTACTGGTGGGAAACTTGTCAAAAGTAACAAGTTGGGTGCATGATGGCAATATTAAAAAACTATGTGAAATGCTAACAGTGGCCTATTTACAGATCTGTCGCACTAGCAGCTGTATGCTGTGGCATGCTTTTACTAGTGTACATCAAATGTTTTGCAAAATTACATCATTAACTCATTCTAGGCGGGAACCCCTTTTTGTAACGCTACCCTTCTGGTCAGTTAATTTAACGCTGAGTGTACAGATTTGTACACTCAGAGTTAAAGACCTGTCAGGGTCCATTTGGTTCCATGTGTTACACTATCAGACAGTTACAGACCTGTAAGGGTCTATTTGGTTCCTGTACTATCAATCATTTAGCTGGGGACCCCCTGGAACTCCCTCAATACAGTAAAGGACCCCACTTTGAGAACCATATGGTTATCCCACCTGGCTCCCACATAGGTAGCCCACCTCTAAACTACATGGGACCCACATTGGCGTGCTGGCTGGGCACTGGAAACAGACCTGTAAATATATAGATTAACTGATATGTAAATATATCAGTTCATCTTATGTGCTGTGTTTCAGGGTTGAGCTGCTTAACGACCACACTGTTTTAAAAACGTTTTACTACCGGTATTATTATCAATCATTTGTGTCTCGGGATCGACACACATGCATGCATGGACACATCACATTAATACTGTTGTTAGCTTACCCAAGCACTGTATAGCCACTTCCAAATGCCAGCAGCTAACTCTCATTTTAGTTATTGAATCAAAATGCACAGCAGATAACAGAAGTTAAATGTAGATTTACTCGTCGCAAAAATAATGATAGTAAAATGAATAGAAGCATGCTTGCTCTTACCTGCATGTCCTGTAGCAGTAGCCGCCTACATACATTACATGGACTGGTTTGTCCATTGCCATTGCTCCCTTCTCCGGGCGGGCGGGTTTGGTGGAGACGTCAGTGAAGAGGTCGTAGAATGGCTTCTGCTGCTGCTTCTGCTGCGAGACCTGACCTAAACCCTGGTCGACGTATTCTTTGTCTTTTTGCGGGAACGGCCCCTTTCCTCGTCCATAACGCTGATATAGTGTATAGTATATAGTAGCCTATATGCGCCGGTTTTCTTCCGTGTCGACAGTGACAGCGCCGGTCAAGAAAGAGCGGGCAAACTAACGTTCGATAATGCTTGCCTGTTGACTCAGGAGCCAATCACTGCCCCCCAACGTCACACACTTGCAATGCATTCTGGGTGTTTTCTGGGTTGCCAAACCACCTGCCATTTCAAAGTATTTTAGACACATAGGCCTATGGGGGGAGATTCTTTTTAATATATCAAACCTGGTAACCATATCTGGTTTTAACTTGCCCTTGTCCACCCAGTCCAAAAGGAACATGCACATGACATGATAATGACAAGTTTGAATATTAAACTGTGGATACTGGATATACATTTAGGCCATACATCTTTAACTCTTTCATGTTACACTCTCAGGAGTACAATTATAAATTAACATTGCATTTAAACAAAAATATTTACACAATTAGAGAATGTAGAAGAATGTGTTATTTTGTTCAACGTTTGCCTGCAGCAGATTTTCCTAATTAATTAGAGAGACAGAGAGAATTGTGTGCGTGTGTGCGTGTGCGTGTGCGTGTGCGTGTGCGTGTGCGCGTGTGTGTGTGTGTGTGTGTGTGTGTGTGTACGGTTGTAATGCACGTAACTCGAGAACCGTTCGGCCCACCGACTTCAAATTCGACACATGCGTTCCACACCCCCACAGGGAGGGCAGTGCCCGGTATCGAGTCAGTCGGACCCACGGTTTACCAGAAACCACCAGAAAAAGGCTCTGGTCAGGCTCTGCCAGTGGGCCTAATGAGGCCAACTCTTTTCACCTGTGCAATTTCCAGCCAGTCTTCACACAGGCACATACACAGATCTCTGTGTGGCACACCGGCTGACAGTTAAAACGGGTGCTATGACAACGTTTATCATTAGGTGCCCAAGTTGCATCATTCCCAAGTTAAAAGTAGGCCGGTGGCCGACTGCGACGGGCACGTACAGGTCTAGTGTGACCTGTCAACCGGCTGGATACAGAATGTGCAGGGGTCTTAGTCATTCATGAGCATGCATAGGACATATTTTATCTCCTTCTGACTGACTTCAATGAGCCAACAGGGACTGGGAACCAAATTCAACCAATAATGCTCTGAGCCCTGCTTTCCTAATCTGTACAGTAGGCTATGCACATTATGCAATTTGGCTCGCCGAGAGTAACGAGAAAACATATAGGTCTCCTCAAAAATGGACACTCCTAAAGGTCAACGGTCACCCAAGAGGCTTTGAAGCGACCTTTGGGCCTTAAAAATCATTAAAATATTTTTTTTAAATCCTTTTGTTTCAGGCAGGACACGTTTTCATATTTGAAGGATGCCAAATTAGATTAAACGGGTCTCGTGTCTCTCCGACACTTCTAAATGTCGACCATCGAAGACTAGACACGGCATTCGGACTGCGCCGATTAAAAATAAATAAATAAATGTTTCAGGTAAAAGACACTTGTTCTGACTTACTTTTTTACTCTGAATCTGATATGCTTGGTGTCAAATGTAGTCACACTGGAACAGTAAGCAGCTGCTGCTCAATTTTTTAGAGTCCTAGGACCTTTTGTTGATCAGGCAAGTCTGACGTGTGTGTGTGTGTGTGTGTGTGTGTGTGTGTGTGTGTGTGTGTGTGTGTGTGTGTGTGTGTGTGTGTGTGTGTGTGTGTGTGTGTGTGTGTGTGTGTGTGTGGACTGGACTGGAAATAATGGTCACACATTTCAATTTCAATCTGTACAAATACAGACTCCTCTTATGTGATTTTAGACTAATCATTTGACTGGCTATCACCACAAATGTAAAAGGTTAGTGGTGAACCCTTGTTGTGTTTTTAAATGACTCGTGTTGACAAAGCCTCTGCCACAAACTGTACAAGTAAATGGCCTTTCACCTGTATGAGTCAGCATGTGTGTTTTTAGAACACGTGCATTAACATAGCCTTTGCCACAAACTGCACAAGTAAAGGGTCTTTCACCGGTATGAAGTTTATGAACCATTGTGTGAATCTTCAGACCATGCTTCTCGGTCAGGTTCTTGCTCAAATACAATATTTGCCCTTCTATATGTTGTGCACCCCTGTCTCTTCAGTGTCAGATTCAGAACAGTGTGAAGAGAGGTGCTGGTCGTCACTAGTTGGTTGTGGTGTTCCACAGTCCTCTACATCAACCTTGTGAGTGTGCATGTGTGCGAGACATATCCCCACTATTTGAAAAGCTGGTACGGATTTATTTTTTTTGTGTGTGTGTGTGTGTGTGTGTGTGTGTGTGTGTGTGTGTGTGTGTGTGTGTGTTCAGTTATTTTTGGCAAGGCAAAACTGGTCACCCTTGTCTGGGTCCTGTATGGGTTCTGTATGGGCTAAGTGGGCCTGGGTTAGAACTGGTCACTCATGTCTGGGTCCTATATAAGTTATGTATGGGCTAAGTGGGCATGGGTTAGAACTGGTCACTCATGTCTGGGTCCTATATAGGTTATGTATGGGCTAAGTGGGCATGGGTTAGAACCATCGCTTTTCTCACCCTCTGTTTTACTGGTTATTATTTATCACTAAATTATTGGTTATTATTATACATTTATGCAGGGTAATAAGAATGTGTGTGTTATCCCTGATTGTGTATGGCATAACACCAATAACTAAACTATGCTACCAGGATAGCGCTACCGACGTCGGTTCACCCCTGCCCATAGCCTATAGTTAGTGTTTGATGACAACCAGCATATCTCCCATCTATGTGCTCAGACATACAGGCAGGTACAGTACATGGACATAATTCCACCCTCTTAGCATGGGATTCTCTCTCTCTCTCTCTCTGGCCATCTTGCTGAATTGAAGGAATCAGGCTCTGGAGGTGGGCTGTGTGGACCCTGTGCTCCTACTGACTGGACTGTTAAAGGCATAGTTCAGGGTACAGGGTTGACATTTACTTTTTGAGGCACTTGTCCTTTGGACAGGAACATTTCCTCTTATTCACTTGTCCGGGCAAGTCACTTGTCCGAAGTAAGATTCACATGGACATCATTCTCTGTCAGCAAGGAGGCCGGACCTGAAATGATTGCTTTGAAAACCTCCTGGGAATTAACAGTCAATGTTTGGGAAGCACAAATGGCACACAATTGACACGTGTTAGGAAAGCCAGACAATAATGTCAAACAATATTGTTGGCTGCTAGGTGTGTCACCGAAAAAGTGAGAGGCAGAGATCCAGAAATATAATACCTTGGATGTGAGGGGTTTCAATGATCTGTCACAAACGTGTCCACCTGATAAGTAAACTTTCAATGAACTTCAGAAAGATTTATTACTTGTCCCGGACAAGTATAACTACTATAAAATGGTGGACAATCTTGAGGATTTCTGTGTAAACTGGGGGGAGGATTGTGTACGGGATGATGAAGAACTGCTCTTCTCTTTCTGATCTGGTTTTGGAGCCTCGCTGTGTTCTATGTTTTTATCCTTCTTTGCTTGCATATAACTTAGGTGAGGTCATGTACTGGTCTGTATGCAGTGTAAATAACTCTTTAAAATCTCTCTCACTCTCTCTCTCTCACACTCTCTCACACACTCTCTCTCTCTCTCACACACACACACACACACACACACACACACACACACACACACACACACACACACACACACACACACACACACACACACACACACACTCTCTCTCTCTCTCTCTCTCTGCGACATCACTCGATGGAATGATATAGGCACTATAGTCCTGCACACAATATAGACGCGCACACCGTACTGCTTTTCACTAGTTGGCGTTTGCCTACTTCAGATAATAATTTAATACAGAATTATCTCCCTATAGGGAAACATCCAGCCAATTTGCTCAAAATAGCAGATCTACAAGCTCATGAAATCAATGAAAAGCTTCCATCTGCAACACAATTTTATAAATGTTATACAATGGCCAGGTCCTCTCTCTCTATTTGTCCGTCCGTCTGACTGTTCGTCCATCCATATCCATCTAGACTTATACACTGTTGTTCACATCCAAGATCATCAAAGGACCATGTGCACTTATTGTAACTTACCATTGCATTCAAGAAAAAGCTGGTGCAGATTTCCTTTATGATAGCTTGCTGTCAATTGCATACTTTCTGCAGTTCCTTACCAATATATGTTCTAACTGTTACTATTTGTTACTACATATACCAATACGAAACCTATACACGACCCAGACATGGGCGGGTGACATGGTCTAGCCCATGCCCACTTAGCCCATACATAACCTACATAGGACACAAACATGGGTGACCAGTTCTAACCCATGCCCACTTAGCCCATGCATAACTTATATAGGACCCAGACGTTGGTGACCAGTTCTAACCCATGCACACTTAGCCCATATATATCCCACAAGAGACCCAGATATGGATGACCAATTCTAACCCACGCCCACTTAGCCCATATATATCGCACAAGAGGCCCATACATGAGTGACCAGTTCTAACCCATGCCCACTAAGCCCATAAATAACCTATATAGGACCCAGACATGGTTGACCAGTTCTAACACACGCACACTTAGCCAATATATATCCCACAAGGGACCCATACATAGGTGACCAGTTCTAACCCATGCCCACTAACCCCATAAATAACATATATAGGACCCAGAAATGGGTGACCAGTTCTAACCCATGCACACTTAGCCCATAGGCCTATATATCCCACAAGAGGCCCATATATGGATGACCAGTTCTAAACCACGCCCACTTAGCCCATATATATCCCACAAGGGACCCATACATGGGTGACCAGTTCTAACCCTTGCCCACTAAGCCCATACATAACCTATATAGGACCCATACATGGGTGACCAGTGCTAACCCATGCCCACTTAGCCCATATAAACCCATAAGGGGCCCAGGTGTTGGTGACCTGTTCTAACCCATGCCCACTTAGCCCATGAATAACCCACAAGGGACGCAGGTATGGATGCCCAGTTCTTACCCATGCACACTTAGCCCATACATAACCTATACAGGACCCAGACATGGGTGACCAGTTCTAACCCACGCAAACTTAGCCCATATATATCCCACAAGAGGCCCATATATGGATGACCAGTTCTAACCCACGCCCAGTTAGCCCATATATATCCCACAAGGGACCCATAAATGGGTGACCAGTTCTAACCCTTGCCCACTAAGCCCATAAATAACCTATATAGGACCCATACATGGGTGACCAGTGCTAACCCATGCCCACTTAGCCCATATAAACCCATAAGGGGCCCAGGTGTTGGTGACCTGTTCTAACCCATGCCCACTTAACCCATGAATAACCCACAAGGGACCCAGGTGTGGATGCCCAGTTCTTACCCATGCACACTTAGCCCATACATAACCTATATAGGACCCAGACATGGGTGACCAGTTCTAACCCATGCACACTTAGCCCATACGTAACCCATATGGGACACAGACATGTATGCCCAGTTCTAACCCATGCCCACTTAGGCCATATATATCCCACAAGGGACCCATACATGGTGACCAGTTCTAACCCATGCCCACTTGGCCCATTTGTAACCCATATCGAACCCGCAATATTTGCCCAGTTCAAGCCCATGCCCACTTAGCCCACATAGAACCTACCTGGAACCCAGTATAATTGCCCAGTTCTAGCCCATGCCCACTTGGTACCCATAAACACACATACACCCCATACGGTGCCCACATGGACATGTTAGCTGGGGAGGGGCTTAATTACCCAAGATGTCCTTAAACAGGCCTCAGATGAGGTCTTTATAGAGGGTTGCTCTGTCAGGAGTGTGGCCAAAGCCTTCAAAATGTGCCATGTCACATTAAACCGCTATTGTAAAGCAAGGAGGGCAATGGCGAGGGAGGGTAACCACCAGTCGATGCCCAGGACAGGCTACAGGTCCCATTTCCGTGTCTTCACAGCCGAGCAGGAGGAGATGCTGGTCAATTACCTTTCCAGGTCTGCATACCTGTATGGGTTATGCCCAAGGGAGGTGAGAGTAGATTATTGAAACAAAGTGTGTGTGTGTGTGTGTGTGTGTGTGTGTGTGTGTGTGTGTGTGTGTGTGTGTGTGTGTGTGTGTGTGTGTGGCCTATATATATAATGTGTGTGTGTGTGTGTGTGTAGCCTATATATATATATATATATATATATATATATATATATATATATATAATGTGTGTGTGTGTAGCCTATATATATATATATATATATAGAATGTGTGTGTGTAGTGTAGCCTATATATATATATATATATATATATATATATATATATATATATGTGTATGTAGTCTATATATTAATTATATATTATTATTTTCAGGTCCGCAAATTGGCCTTCCAGCTAGCAAATAAATATGAACGCAAGCATCCACAATCGTGGGAAAGGCACAACATGGCGGGGAAATATTGGTTCAGGGGCTTCATGGTGAGAAACAAACAGTTGTCAATTCGCCGTCCAGAGCCCACTAGCCTGGGCCGAGCGACGGGCTTCAACCGCTTCAACGTGGGTGCATTCTTCAAGAATCTGGCTACGGTTCTGGAACGCCCCGCACAGCCCTATGAAGCAAGCCAAGTGTGGAACATAGATGAGACCGGCGTCACCACCGTCCAGGCCCCAGACAGGGTGGTGTCTAGGAGGGGGATGAAACAGCTGGGGGCCATCGTGTCAGCGGAGAGGGGCACACTGGTCACCATGGCCTTTGCGGTCAATGCCCAGGGAAACAGTATTCCGCCCATGTTCATTTTTCCCCAGAAGAACTTTAAGCCGTTCATGATAAATGGAGGACCTCCAGGGTGCACAGGCACAGCCAACGGGTCAGGGTGGATGCAGGAGGAGGATTTCCTCGTGTTTCTCCACCACTTTGTTAAACATGCCCATCCAACACCAGAGGCCAAGGTTATCCTCCTCCTGGACAACCACGGCTCCCACCTGTCGCTTGAGGTGATCGACTACTGTAGGGACAATGGTGTCGTCCTCCTATCTTTCCCACCCCATTGTTCCCACAAGCTGCAGCCGTTAGACAGAACCGTGTATGGGCCTTTGAAGAGGTATGTCAACAGTGCCATCGACCGCTGGATGACAAACAACCCAGGTAATAGACTAATAAAAATAATGTGTAGGCCGTCTGTGTGTCCTATGTAGCCTATGTTAAAATGCAACTGAAAAACTTGATTTAAATGTTTTGTTTTGCAGGCAAGACGTTCGGCATCTACGATGTCCCCAGTGCTGTGAAAACTGCCCTGCCATTTGCTGCGACCCCGTCGAATATCATGTCGGGGTTTGCTTGTTCTGGGATTCAGCCCTTCAATCCACAGATCTTCACGGATGACGACTTTGTTGCCTCTTCTGTCACTGACAGGTAGGGGTCAAGTGGGCGATATGGTGATAAATAGGCTACTGCTGTCCAGGCGATAACAATGCCTTCATGATATGCCTTTTCAGACATACCATGATACAGTGAATGCACATTCTATGATTTGCAGTTCTATAGGTCTTTTAAGTTATAGCTACTTATGTAGAACTGTTTCGTTCGCCAAAAATAATATGGTCTAAATTGTCTGTTACTCATTTTTTCTACCTTTTTTTTTTGTTACCTTGTAGGTGGTTGTAGTCTACTGTTAAGTAACTTGAAAAATAACCATAAACATATGAGAAAATAGGCCTACTGCTTGAATAAATATTGCGATATTGCATTTTTCCATATCGCTCACCCCTGCCGACAGGCCGGGTCCTGCTGCTGATGCCCCACTTCCTGGCTCTCCTGCCACTCAGGAACAGGAGGCTCCATCCACCAGTTCCTTCCCTGTGAGTCCAGTCACCCCTGGCCCAAGTCTTGCAGGTTCTCCTGCCACATTCAACCTGCCAGTTGAAGTAGGTCTACATACCGCACTGGATAGATCTAACCTACTAGGCCTATGTGTAAATATTTAGATGGACCTCCTTTGTTATTTGTTTTATTGATCTTTCCCCTTGCTCCCCACCCCCCTTCTGCTTCCCTTTCTCTTTTGATTCAGGAGGAGGAAGATGAACCCTTCAGTCCAGTATCTGTGCGCCCTTTCTCAAAGGCTGGAGCCAGAAAAACCACCACCAGGGGCCGTAAGAAAGGCTCAACAGCTATTTTGACGGACACACCCGTCAAACAGGCTTTAGAAGAGCAGCGAGACAATCGCTTGGCCCCACGAAGGCTCAGTAGGCCTACCAAGGCTCAGAAGAAGAAGAAGGTGACCGCTACCTCCATGAGGGTGTCCGCCTCCACAGCTGTCTCCACCACCTCCACAGCTGTCGCCACCACCTCCACAGATGTCGCCACCACCTCCACAGATGTCGCCACTACCTCCACAGTGTCCACCGCCAGGGCGAGGGCATCTGCTGCTGCTACCTCAAAGGTGTCCACCGCCAGGGCGAGGGCATCTGCTGCTGCTACCTCAAAGGCATCCGCTGCTACCTCAAAGGCGTCCACCGCTAGGCCTACCTCAAATGTGAATTCCTGTGAATGCCTGGTCTGTGGAGAGGACTTTAAGTCCTCAAAGCCTGGGGAAGAGTGGGTGCAATGCTGTAAATGTGAAGAGTGGGCCCACGAAGACTGCACAGATGGTCTCCAGGTCTACAAGTGTCACAATTGCTAGATTATATTCTGATTTCTCATCATTCTAATTGGCTACTCTAAAAAAAACAAAAAACGGTTATAAATGTTCGGTAGTTTTATTTTTTATATAGCCTATAATAGGCTACTTTGTTCTGTTCTGTTTTTGAGAGTTTAAATGCACTGTTTAAATGCAAAGTTTAAATGCACTTTTGTTGTCTGGTTCCAGATGCCACATTTGTCTGGAGGAGAAAAGTAGGCTATGTCAATGAATATTTCAGAGAAAGAATCAGATTCCAGTTCACATGGCTGTAAAAGAATGCCTTGAAAGGTGTGCCTTTAATTCAGTGGTTCTCAAACCTAATTGGCTACTAAAAAAAAACCCTGGAAATTAAATTGTTCCGTAGCCTAACAGTTTTATTTTTGTATAGGCCTATAGCCTATATAAATAGGCTTTAAATGCACTGAAAGTTTAAATGCACTGTTTAATAATAATAATAATAATAATAATAAACTTTATTTGTATAGCACTTTTCATACATAAAATGCAGCTCAAAGTGCTTCACAGGGCAGGACACAAAAATAAAATACAAGTAGTTAAAATGATAGAACAATAGCAGAGAACAAAACCGAATATAAGAACATAAAATAAATAAAAACACATACATAATAAAAAAATAAAACTCAACTAAAAGCAAGGGTGAAGAGGTGAGTCTTGAGTTGAGATTTAAAAATGTCTACAGAGGGTGCGTGTCTGAGCTCGAATGGAAGTTTATTCCAGGCTGTTGGGCCATAGAAGCAAAAAGCTGCCTCACCGTACTTTTTTGTGCACATTCTTTTAGGCACTTCAAGTAGGCCAGTTTAAATGCACTGCAAGTTGCATGCACTTTTGTTGTATGGTTCCAGATGCCACATTTTGAATGTAGGCTAGTTGTAGGTTGTTCAACAACCTACAGACTACAGAAAATAAATGTTTTCATGGAAAAATGAGAATAGTGTGATTGAATTGTGGTGTTGTTACATATGTAACCCTGTAGGTGTCACTGTAGGAGTCAGTGCAGATATGCATTGGTCTTTATACAAATCTCATCTGCCACATTTTTCAATGTTTGTGTTCAGTCAGCTGTCTATCCAACTATTCTAAATCAGATTGGGATTATAAAACATAGTGTACGACTTCATCAATCAAATTTGATAACTTTGTAAGTGTAATCGATGTGTTTTACCATCAAGGAATTGACACGAGTACACCAACTGTTATATACGGTAAGTTTTAATAATAAACACATGTTTGATACATTTTATTATCGCATCCATGTTATGAAAACAATGTTAAACAGTTGCTTCAATGAAATATAATTGCTTTAAGCTGAAAACGACATGTTTAATGGCGTTTTTTAGCGTTGTTACATTTATACTCCACTCTGTTACAATTAGTCCGACAGGCGCAACAAATGTAACACTGGAACAGCGTCCACTTTCGGTTTAATAACTCCCGACCTGTTTGATCAATTGAAAAAAATTTTTTTTTTTTGGTTTATGGTAGCAGACAAGTGTAGGTCCGTTGCCTGAAAATATTACATGTGTAGATAAACGGATCTCCGAGTAAAAAAATGAAACGTGCAAAATGTTACAACCTTGGCGGCTCTCCCCTACATTTTAAGCACAAACTCAATACAAAGACTGTCAACTGTGAGTGGACGACCCAATTAAGCATTACACTTAGTCAGCTATCTAAGAAAGGATTAGACATTAATTTTCACAATACGGAATAGTGTCAAGCAAAATGTAATGACTCAAATCCTACTGCTTGATAGGGTGGGGGTCCCCATTTAAATTATATATATTTTTTGGGGGTGTCCCTAGTTCAAACATGGTTTTTTGGGTGTCTCCAGTTCAGTTATTAAGGGTCGAAGCCCAAATTAAGGGCCAATGGTCCGTCTCTTTTTGTAGTTCTCTGTTACAGGCACTTATTGTAGTTGTCTTTTTAAGGGGCCGCGCCAGAAGTGCCTGGCCCTTTAAAAACTAAATTGCATTTCTGGCTTAACCGTGCAGTCTATTTTCGTGAAATGGAATAATGGTAGAGGGGTGCCAAAGGGTGAGAACGCAAAGCCTACGGCCATTGGCCAAAGTGTGGCGCTATAGCACTCAATCGAAAATGCATTTGAACAGGTATAGCTCATGAACCGACCGAACCAACAATAAAACTTGGATAGACATGCGTCTCCTGATGTGGAACAACTTTGTGTTCTGACTTTTGACATCTGACCCTGGCTAATGCTGCATTCACATGGAATCAGGCTTTTGATTGATTGAAATATTTATTAACAGTTTGTAGAATTACAGAATTACATTTTAAGCACAAACTCAATACAAAGACTGTTAACTGTGAGTGGACGACCCAATAAAGCCTTACACTTGTTTACAACAGGGTCCACATTGTTCAATTCATCAAAACATTTAGAGACATACAAATAGACACTTCTATATAGTTACAGAACAGAACAGGAATTCATCATATAGCAAGCAGTAGCAGTTTGACCTCTGACCCTGGCTAGCAGTAGATGGCAAACCGGAAGTCATTTTAGTGGACGGGAGCAGGACGGTAAACGGAACAGGACAGCACGGCAGCCTGGCAGCCACATCCGGTCACGGTAACGGCAGACGGCATCAATGTTAAAATATTAAATCTTTTTACCGTGCCGTCCAGCAGGTTTTGCTGTTTGCCATCTACCGCTTGCCTGATTCCATGTGAATGGTGAATGCACTAGATCAGTGAAGATCATCCACTATTCTGAATTATACAAATTTTCTTATGTACGCACTCCAGGCCAAACTATGCAGTTGTTTTTTTACGAAATGTGGCATTATGGTAGAGGGCTATGTCCCCCTGCTTAGACACAAAGCCCACAACCATTGGCCAAAGGGTGGCACTATTGCACTCAATTGAAAAACAGCTATAGATCATGAACTGCCAGCTCAAGAACCGCCAGTAATAATTACTAGGTAATTACTAATATACTAATTTAGACTCCCTGATGTTGGTGTCCAGTCATCAGTGGTGGACAAAGTACGCATACAAGTATTCAAAATGACAAATTACAAAGTACTTTTTCCTTTTAATATCAATGCATCATGGATTCAAATTGTCAAAAGTGCAAAAAAGATGATCTACAAGCTCAAAGCGTGTCACACCGCAACACGAGGTTGTAGATCGTCTATCTATCTATCTATCTATCTATCTATCTATCTATCTATCTATCTATCTATCTATCTATCTATCTATCTATCTATCTATCTATCTATCTATCTATCTATGACAGTTACACACCTCCACCACCAGAGGGCGAAAGGCATTAAGGCAAAAGTGCCTGGATTATTTTGGTGCGCATGCGTGGAAACATTTGACCCGGAAGTGCTTGTTTGCACAACGTAACGTGGCTGCGTCTAGTTTTCCATTACGGCGATGGCCGCTGTTGAACAAGTCAAACATGTCGTGTCTCTCGGGAATTGTTGATGTTTGTGCCTTTATTACACATTCTATATTACAGTAGGAACAGAAAGCTTGGTGGAAATGTCTCCTAAAGGAGGTGAAAAGCGTCAAATGGAGTCTGTACGGCTGAAGATAAATGAACAGCTAGCGGCGGTGGGAGAGGAGATATTGTTTGTTGTGGACAAACAGCAGCGTGGCGCTGCTGATGTTTGTAGTGTGGAGCTTAGCTTCAGAGTGTTTGTGTTGGAGCGCCTCAGCGCGGTGGGAGAGTTCATGGTCAACCTCTTCCAGAGAGAGATGGAGACACTACAAACTCTGCTGGAGACACAAAACAAACTGCTGGACATTGATTTTGATATGGACATCGATCTACACACTGCAGGTTAGTAGACTCTGAACAACACCAGCTTAGCTACATGTATCATTAAGCTAGCTGAACGGAACTACATCTCCCAGTAGTTGTACTAGCCCTAGAATGTCTGTGATCATGTATAAATTACATATATTCCTGTATACACAGCCGGATGCCTCCGCTCCCAGTGAGCAAGGAGACATGGGCAGCATAAATGTGCTCCGCGCTCAGGACGTATTACATTCTAAAAGTGTAGGTTACATTAATGAAAAACACATTGGTGAAATAATGTCTGCATCGGTGCCAAAAATGACGGATACATTGGTGAGACCGATGTCTGGCTCTACTCACAACACCTTGCTCTGCAAGGCGTTGTGAAGAGACTCGAGACATTTTTTTTAAACGAGGGTTATCCTGACAAAACAAATAGGAGAATAAATTCACTTTGAGTTGCTCTGCTGATGCTACCTTCTCTCCCCTCCTCCTGTCTGTGTGTAAAGAGGTTTCATCTGAATATGAGGAGAGGAGATCCAGTCTGGTCCAGGAGGAACCACAACCTCCACAACATCAGGAGAGGAGATCCAGTCTGGTCCAGGAGGAACCACAACCTCAGATTAAAGATGAACAGGAAGAGGAGACTGGTGAGTCAACTTTAGCCTCGGAAACCCAGACGTTTTTATTTCCATGGAGAAAAAAAAAGTCTGAGCAGAGTCACTTCAATTCGGCATAGAGTAGCGCAAACGTTGATCACTCTCTGCTGATTTCTGATCGTCTGCACCTTTGCTAAATTGACGCA
This sequence comes from Protomyctophum parallelum, assembly GCF_964188405.1. Taxonomy (NCBI): domain Eukaryota; kingdom Metazoa; phylum Chordata; class Actinopteri; order Myctophiformes; family Myctophidae; genus Protomyctophum; species Protomyctophum parallelum. The sequence continues at coordinate 51,831,165 of NC_139697.1, forward strand.
CACACACACACCCGTACACACGCACACACACACACACACACACTCCTCTCTCTCTCTGTCGCTCTAATTAATTAGTCTCATGTCCAGCAGCTGCGCACAGTTTCTCCCGGCGGATCCTGCCGGGAGCTGCCTATGCCATAGATAGCATAGGTGAGTTCCAGGCTAAGTCAACTTTGACATTACTACGTAGGAAGATGTGGTGCAATACTCTCTCGGGTAAAACAAATTCATATTTTATTAGTATTATTCTAACAAGACTAAAGGGTCATTCAGCAACTGTAACGATAAAAATATAGTTTGGTAACTCATGGTCCCCCCCCAAAAGGGGTCATACCTATGTTCCCTCAGCCCTATGTTCCCTCAGCCCCGAGGTGCGCTGCGGGTCGGGAGAGGGTTGCGGTTAGGTTTAGGTGTCTGCCCCGGGGGTGCGCTGCGGGTCGGGAGAGGGTTGCGGTTAGGTTTAGGTGTCTGCCCCGGGGGAGGTTAGGGTTAGGGTGAGGGAGGAGGTAGGTTGTCGTAGGCTGAGGGAACATAGAGCTGAGGGAACATAGGTACGGTCCCCCCCAAAATACAGACAGACACACAGCATGTTGTTTCTACTTGTGCCGCTACATAAGTATAGCACAATAAGTTTGAACCCATAATCATGTTTAGCTATGAAGATATTTGGCATAAATGGTCAGAGTCACAGGCACGGCGCGTGCAGTGCCTTTTAAATCCATTCTCCACAGCTGTAAGAAATTGATAATTATCAAACTGAAAGAGCGCGTTTCATAATGGCGTATTACTTTTTTTTTTTTATTGAAGTATTTATTAACTGTTTACAGAATTACAGTACATTTCAAGCACAACTCGATACAAAAACTGTTAACTGTGAGTGGACGACCCAATAAAAGCATTACACTTGTTTACAAGAGGGTCCACCTTGTTCAATTCATCAAAACATTTGGAGACGTACAAATATACACTTCTATTTAACAGAACAGGAATTCATCATAAAGGAAGTAAATAGGGAAATATACAGTGAGGGGGGAAAGGGGTGGTTGGGTGGGGAAGGGTAGATTACATTAATGATGATAAAAAAAGACTTCCGCCACATCGGTGAAATAATGTCGGGCATCGGCGCCAAGAATGACGGATACATCGGTGAGACCGATGTCGGGCTCTATTCAACACTGTGCTCTGCGAGGCGTTGAGAAGAGACTCGAGACACTCATTTTTTAAACGATGGTTATCCTGACAAAACAAATAGGAGAATAATCGTTGAGTTGACAAAAGCATTTTGAGTTGCTCTGCTGATGCTACCTTCTCTCCCCTCCTCCTGTCTGTGTGTAAAGAGGTTTCATCTGAATATGAGGAGAGGAGATCCAGTCTGGTACAGGAGGAACCACAATCTCCACAACATCAGGAGAGGAGATCCAGTCTGGTCCAGGAGGAACCACACCCTCCACAGATTAAAGAGGAACAACAGGAGAGGAGATTCAGTCTAGTCCTGGAGGAACCACACCCTCCACAGATTAAAGATGAACAGGAAGAGGAGAGTGGTGAGTCAACTTTGACATTACTATGTAGGAAGATGTGGTGCGATACTCTCTCAGGCATTTACCATTTCCGCAAAACCTTTAACTTGAACGTGTGCCAGGACAAAAATCATGTTGGGTCGGGAGCTGTCGTACGCTTTGTCCTCACCTGTTTTTCTGTCGTAGACAAGCGGAGCAGCATTGTCTGAACTGCTCACATTCTGTCACAGGCATCTAAGCATATGTATTCACTCCTAAAATGTTAATATAAAACTATGTATATGCATGTAAAAAAGAAAAGAAAAAGGTAGATTTCCAACTTTACAAGCAAATAAAATCACGCGATAATTAAAAACAATATAACATGTTTACAATGTATTAGTTTGTGCTTAACCTATTTTGGGCGGGAACCCCTTTTGGTGTTAGCATTATGTTATGCTTTAGCTATTGAAAAATAGCAGATCTACAAGCTCTGTAGATCTGCTATCTGTAACTGAGCTTGTAGATCTGCTATTTTTGAAAAATCGAAGAACGACTGACATAGAAACATAGCTTTTCTAGAAAACTGTCAGGATGTAGAAGACCTTTTTAGAATCTGATCTCAGGTCAAAATGGGTTAATCAAACAATGCTTTACTGGCCTTGTTATGCGAGCGCACTGGTGAGATGATTTGGGAGTGCATGAGCGTGACATCAGTTGCCTATATAATCAATGATATTATTTAAAAAATATTTAGGCATAAATGGACTGCACGCCTTTATTTCCAAGTGACAATGACAAGCATACAGCTTGCCTATTTGTCAGGAGGTCGGGACCGCGGCGTGCATCGCCAGCACATACCAGCACACATGCAAGCCTTCATCCGTATGTTTATGATTCGTTCATCAATGATCAAATCACTCCATAAACGTTGATTATGACTGCCTTGACAACATTGTAGTAGCCTATCTCTCATGCAGGCGTCACTCACCCACAACACTTATCACAGCAGTGCGCAGTCTCACTGATCGCCTACGCCGCGCACTGCGCACGAATGGGTAAAATTAATATAGGCCTAGCCTACAAACGTATTCCATTCATGGCGATGCGATGTGTCATGTAGCCTTGAGGTGGGTGCGTGCGTGCATGTGTGCGTGGACATGACAGCAAGGCAAGCGAGGTGAGAGGGAAACAGACAGGGTAGGCCTACAGCTTCATTTAATTCATGCAGGTGTTCGTTCTATTTCATAGGGCGTGCCAGATAGATTTCAGCCGTCACATTTATTAACGTCGGAACGAAATTAAGGAAGTTTCAGCTGTTTGCGATCACTTTATAAATGCCGTGGCGACGTGAGTGTACTACAAAACCAACAATCGAATTTGGGTCAGATTTTACACTCAATTGATGTATATTATGTCTGTTTATGAGTCTGGCGTAGAGGATTTCATCCTGTGCAGGAAATCTTTTCAATACATTTCAATAAATATGTCCAAAGACGTGGAGTGAGATATTGACCTCTAGTTATCCATGAGAGCGTGTTTCATAAGGGTGCCTCATTTTACATGTGTAGGTTACATTAATGATGATAAAAAAAGACTTCGGCCACATCAGTGAAATAATGTCCGATATCGGGCATCGGCGCCTAAAATGACGGATACATCAGTGAGACCGATGTCGGGCTCTATTCACAACGCCTTGCGTTGTGAATTGTTAGAGGCCACAGAAAGGTTGCAGCCTTGTGGAGATCATGCAGTATGATTTTCTTGTCCATCCACTCCGCATGGCGCTGACGAACAAAAGCCTGCTGTGCCGTGTCGAGTGGGTCTGGCCGACAATGAGCCTTCAGCTTTGTTGACCACAGACAGCAAACTTTTTCAGCATGGCGACCCAATGATGATGTCCCAGTCTTCCTGCTGTCATAAGAGAGTAGTGCCTTGCAACTAGTACACTGTGCGTAAAGTAACGGGTTGCCTTCTGCGTCCAAGACCAATTTGAAGGTCTTCCACACGCTTGCCTTCCCCTTCTTGTTTTCTATCACAGTGTATTCTCCCGTTTCAATTTTCTTTTTTATCACATCCATCTTCTTTGTTGTAGTATTGCACTCTGTTTTGTTTTTTAGACGGACCTGTTGTTAACCTAGGCTGAGGGGGGGGGCTGACACGCCCACGGCCATCGCAGATTCGCATACCCTACCTGCCACCTGATTTATGGCCCTGTTAGGAACCAATCTCCATCTAAAGGTGTTAGATCGTGAATGCATTGTGTGACATGTGACTTCAGAGGGCTTGTAGATCGAATGGCTATTCGGTGCGCAACACCAACCTGCAGGAGCCCCAGGCCATTGGCAGTGGCAATCGGCAGGCAGCGCGCGCCTGTCTGCAGGCACTCTCTCTCTCTCACAAAGTGAAAGTGGGCAGTGGCAAGTGCCCTACTGCGCTAATACGCTTCACTCCACAATAGTAAAAATGAATCGCCAAGATTCAGCAGCGCAACCCTCTTCATAATAAATAAATACACAACATTACACAAACAAAATTATTTTTATAATAAAAAAAATAAAAAATAAAAATAAAAAAAAAATCACAGAAAAACACAGAGCCCGAGGCCCGGCCCGGCCCTACTAATTTGCATATTTTTTGGGCCCGGCCCGGCCCTAAAATGTCGGGCCGGGCCGGGCCGGGTCGGGTTCGGGCAGAAAATGAGAACTCTAACCTACATGACACATCGACATCGCATCGCCATGAATGGAATACGTTTGTAGGCTGGCCTATATTGATTTTACCCATTCGTGCGCAGTGCACGGCGAAAGCGTGAGACAATTTACAATTTACAATTTAGGCATTTAGCAGACGCTCTTAATCCAGAGCGACTTACAATAATCAGGAACAAAAGCATGGGAATACATCACAAAAGCATTTATCATAACACATGCGTAAGCTAAGAAAGTAACAGTGGAATATCTATATTATGAGACTATACATATAAGCTATATATATACTACTATGCTATACAGTACATATGTACTATGGCGTGCTATGACTATATACAATGCAATTATAGTGCCGTCTACATAACATGCTATAAGTCTGTATCAGATGCTATCTAAGTCTACAGAAATGCTATCTAAGGGGGTAGGGTAAGTGCTATGGGCCATGATGGAGTCTAAAAAGGTGGGTTTTCAGACTACGGCGGAAGATTGGGAGTGATGCTGCAGTTCTGACTGCAATGGGAAGTGCATTCCACAGTTTTGGAGCCAGAAGGGAGAAGAGTTTGGGACGTGTGGAGCGTTGTCCCGGCGTTTTTAGTGAGGGTACTTCCAGCTTCCCTGCGTTGGCTGATCTGAGTGCGCGGGAGGGTTTGTAGGGTTCAATCATACTTGCAAGATATGGGGGAGCCATACCTTTGGTTGCCTTGAATGCCAGCATCAGAGTTTTGTATTCTGTGCGGGCAGCGACCGGGAGCCAGTGGAGGGAGCGGAGCAGGGGGGAGACATGTGAGAATTTTGGCTGGTTGAAGACCAAGCGAGCTGCGGCATTTTGGATCAGCTGGAGAGGCTTAAGTGCACATGCTGGTAGGCCAGTAAGGAGGGAGTTACAATAGTCGAGTTTTGACAAGACTGTTGTCTGGATTAGGAGCTGGGCTGATTCCTGGGTGAGGAACGGTCTAATTCGTCGTATATTATAGAGTGTGAACCTACAGGATCGAGTGACATCTGTGATGTGAGCTTTGAACGAGAGCTGACTGTCCAGGACAACACCGAGGTTCCTGGCTGTTTGGACAGACGTTACCAGGGCGTTGTCTACGGAGATAGTTAGCTCCCGCATAGGGCAGGACTTAGCTGGGAAGAGACTGCGCACTGCTGTGATATTAAAGTCCTGTGGGTGAGTGATGCCTGCATGAGAGATAGGCTATCATGTCGTCAAGGCAGTCATAATCAACGTTGTAGTGATTTGATCATTGATGAATGAATCATAAACATATGGATGAAGGCTTGCCGCTTGCATGTTTGCTGGTATGTGTTGGCGACGCACGCCGCGTCCTCCCGACCCCCTAAAATGATCTCGCTTTTATCTGAACTGTCAAAGCACTTATTTAAATAGTGAATGATTAAGCCACTTACACCTATAGCCTGCTACAATTGCAAATAGGCAAGCTGTCATTGTCACTTGGAAATAAAGGCGTGCAATCCATGTATGCCTTTTTTTATAATATCACAGACAGTACAGTGATATAGGCATCTGATGTCATGCCGCATGCGCTCCCAAATCATCTCACAAGTGCGCTCGCATAACAAGGCCAGTAAAGCACTGTTAGATTAAGCACAAACTAATACATTGTAAACATGTTATATTGTTTTTAATTGTGCAAATTTAATTACTTGTAAAGTTGGAAATCTCTCCTTTTATTTTTATTTTTTTTACATGTATATACATAGTTTTATATTAACATTTTAGGACTGAGAACATATGCTTAGATGCCTGTGACAGCGTGTCAGCAGTTCAGACAATGCTGCTCCGCTTGTGTACGACAGAAAAACAGTTTTTCTGTCGTACCAGCTCCCGACCAGACGTGACTTTTTGTCCTACTCAAGTTCAATTTCAAGCTTTGGCGGAAATGGTAAATGCCGAAAATGTTGGTAATTTTGGCATGCACCCATATTTAGGCGTACGCACGGTTGATAAATGAGGGCCTAACATGGAGTCTCATTGTACTCATTACACCTCAATGCAGCTTACACAGGTGACAATCAATCAGGTACAATCAAGCAGGCTGGGTCACTTTAACCTAGGGTCGCTTAATAGGCACACATTAATACTACAGAAAATAAAGCCTGCACAAACACTAGCCTGGAAGGCAAAACATGGAGTATTAGATCATCTTTGTTGAAACTTCCAACAACCTGTTTGAGTGTTTGTGTTATGTTTTTTTAAGCCACCTAGGGATAAATGAAACAACGCCTTCTCCAGACAGACAGGCTGCCCATAGTAGCTGAGACAGAACAGTATTTAGCCAGCTTTTTTGCATTTGTTTTTAGCAATCCACCCAATTGATGGGCAGCCTATTTCAAATATAGTGACAGTTTTTCTAATTTCATTGATGAACACAATATCTGGGGTATTTGGAATATTCTGTAGTGAATTGACATGCGTGTCATTGTGATCAAACCAGTCTATTTTTTACAATGCTGTGTTTATACATGCTTGTTGTCCTGTCCTGTACTCCTCTGATCTTGTCTGGTCCACCAGACGGTCATGTCTGGCAATGTACAGTCCTTTATAGTGGCTGCAACCATTTAAGATGTGTGCGACTGTTTCTTTGTCATGTGGTACTGGATGTAGGATGCAGTGTGGGTCGTGTGCTGATGGGTACCAGGTTGCCAAGTTAAACTTGGTCGGCAACACCTGTAAACGGGCTTTAATAGTGAAAATAAGAATGTCCTCACCTATGGTGTTATTTGACAGTATAGACTGTGATAATGAGTGGTTTGCAAAGGGAAGAAGAGACAGTTTCCCCTGCAGCCTCAGACTGGTCCAGTGTTGTGCACTTTCTGATCGCTTCATTCCTATAATGGTGGCTCTTGCGGTCGCAGATTTGATTGACAGTTCATGGTGCGCACCGTCCTGCTCGTAGGTCGCACATGCACGGACACGCAGATCTATGATGATGCTGTTGTTGAGCGCAGCAGTTGTTGTATCAGGTGCCACCCACTTTAACTGTAATCCTTATCGCTGGCATAGATCATTAAGATCCATCCAGTCGGACCGCACACCAAATCCAGCGACTTTAATGTCCAATTTACCATTCGCCTTAGTCTTGAATCCAAGGAACTGCGTCTCATTCTCCAGCGCGGGTGGTACTTTACGTCGCTGTATGTGTTGAATGAGTGACTCACGAGCCATTTCCCTGACCGTGGGGTCGTCGCTGTTGAGCACACACACACACACACACACACTTGTCTCTCCAAACAGACACTCACTCTCTCTCCTTCGCTCGCATGCACGCACGCACGCTCTCTCCAAACATACACACTCTCTCTTTCGCTCTCTCTCACACAGTCGCGGTGCTCATCTCTTGGAGCGATCGATGATGCAGCTGGCACATTTTTATTTATTTTTTACTTCATGATGTTAACCTAAACCAGCTAGTAAATACAATAGTAGCCTAAATGCTACTTACCCAAACCACTCGCCTTCCTGTTTTTATGCTTCAAGTTCAGAGGCTCGACAACGGAGGTAATCCATGAGTGTTGGCAAACAACACCCCCCGTCCAATTAAAAGTAATTGAATGACGATGACTCGGCAGTGCCAGTCAGCACCTCTGCAAATAAATCGGACAGGACTTCCGACATCTTCTTTTGATAAAGTTATATAATAGTCGGTCCAGACCAGCTCACAACATATTAGTCAGCAATGAGGGGAGGGGCAGGGTGCGTCCACTGCAGCTTAACCCAAATAAATCACACTGGCCGGTAAAGTAAACTACAAGATGAACGTGTTCAAATTCCGCTGTAAATCCGCGGAGTTTTCATCGTAACACTGCGGCCGCGTATTGTGTTCGGGCCTGGTCATAACTGTTAGGGTCTGTCTCTCCACAGACCTTGCCAGACCTGGCAACCTATCCACAGACCTTGTCAGACCTGGCAACTCCCATTTTTCCCTTCCACTCACTCAGTCCCTGCACTCACCTGTCTCCAACTCCCTCGTCAGCCCACCTGTGAACACTTTGACAATTTACCTGCTCACTATTTAACTGGACTCTTTGCAAACACTCCCTGTCAGAACATTGTCTTTCGTTATTGTCCCTGTGTCATTCTACCCCGAAGTTTCTGGTTCTTGATTTTGTCTTCTTGAAAGGTTTGAGTTTTGGACTTATGATTTTACTGCCTTGTACTCGAGTTTTGCCTTTTTGGACTTCTTAGTTCTATTTTGTATTTCTTGAGTTTTGGAGATGCTACTTTTTGTTTGTTACTGCCTTGGATATAAATAAATCATTGGATTTTGAACCTTCCTGTTTTGTGGCTTGCATATTGGGTTCAGTCATCTTTTAGCATAACAATAACCTTCTGTTGAACTGAGGTATATTTCTCGATCAAGACTCTGCAGTGTAGACCAATCGACGGTGTTTCTCTCAAAGAATTCCAGACGGAGATATTCAACCAGTTTGTAGCATCAAGTTTATTTGATCAAAGTTACTCTCAGTTGACAAAAGTTCAGGAGACAAAGGCCCCGAAAATGGAGTTTACACAATGTGAAGTCACAGAGTGAACACAAAGTTAACAACATGAAACTTGCAGCCTATATGCATGACAATAGACCTGCCCTCTCCCAAATCTGGGAGGTGGGACTGAAATGTCCCACCCTTACTAACCAATCAGTGGTGAGGCCTAGTCTAGGTGACACATAAAAATAGCCTGCATGAGTTAACCACAAAATGGAACATTATTACATTTTACCATTAGTAAGAATAACTCTGTGATGTTCTACATTCAAATAACTTTATAGTCCAATCTTAAACAAACGGAATATGAAACTAAGTAATGAAATAGACAGAATATATTATTAACAGTTTAACTGGTTAAACCCCAAAATGTATTCCTGTCTCATTTAGCGCAGAAGGCAGAAGCCCCCTGGAAAAACACACCCAGCTGTTGCTTGTTTTCAGTGGAGATTATATTACTTGTGAGATAAGCCTGTCTCCACCCCATGGGGTGCGGAGAGCAATTTAACCGAGACCCTGTTTTTACAGGAACTAGTTGTTCCATGACTGTATGAACCTAAAGTAACCTTAACAAATTGGGGTTGTTAAGGTGTAAACTAGGGGTTACCAGATGGCTCCCTGGATGGCAACTGCCCCTGGGGCAAGCTTCTAACAGTGAGAACATTTCCTAGAGTCGGTTCTCGTACACTCTAACCTTTACCAGATTTATGACAATATGACCTCTGTTTAAGACATGAGCTATCAGTTGAGACATGAGCTATCAAATTATACATCAGAACACTTAAAACTTATTTGTAACTATTCAAATGCCTCTACGTCCGCTCTAGTAACTATTCAAATGCAACATTATATTCAATACAATACAAACTAAATATGCAAGACAAGTACATACATTTTTACTTGGACAGGTGAGTAAATGTTCTTGTCCAAAGAACATTTACTAAGAGGCTCAAAAATGGAATGTCAAGCCCTTTGATTTCGAAACCAAAGCTATGAAACAGGAAACACTACGTTGGAAAAATGCAAAGTTCAAACATTAAATGTTTTTCTCTCTTTGTGTCTTTTTTCTAGCCATCCCGCACCTCCATGTGTGTAAAGAGGAGGTTTTTACTGAACAACAGGAGAGGAGCTCCAGTCTGGTCCAGGAGGAACCACAACCACCACAGATTAAAGAGGAACAAGAGGGGATACTTCAAAGACCAGTGGAGGCTGATGGGTCAACGTTGACATTACTAGCAGTGAAAAGTGAAGATGTTCATGATGATGAAAACAGAGAGACAGAGCCTGTAGCCGGCACCTCAACTCAACACATGAAAACACAAGCTGATGCAGAGGACTGTGGAACATCACAACCAACTAGTGATGACCAGCTCCTCTCTTCACACTGTTCTGAATCTGACACTGAAGACAGTGATGAGTGGCAGGAGCCCAGTGAAGGTCAGTCAACTTTAAACACACTGAAATCACACAAGACAAATGTGGAAGGACAAAGATTGTCTTTGAGCAGCAAGCTGTCCAAGGACCTGAAATCATCAAAACAAACTCACTCCATGAGGAGCCACACAGGGAAGAAACGCTTTAGTTGTACAGACTGTGGCAAATGTTTCAATCGGATGTATCATCTGACGGTGCACACAAGGATTCATACAGGGGAAAAGCCCTGTACTTGTAACGTGTGTGGTAAAGGCTTTGCTCAGAGTGGTGATCTAAAAACACACATGAGGACTCATACAGGTGAAAAGCCCTTCACTTGTACAGTTTGTGGTAAAGGCTTTATTCAGAGTGTTAATCTAAAATCACACATGAGGATTCATACAGGGGAAAAGCCCTTCACTTGTGCAGTTTGTGGTAAAGGCTTTGCTCGTAGTTGTGGTCTAAAAACACACATGATGACTCATACAGGGGAAAAGCCCTTTACTTGTAACGTGTGTGGTAAAGGCTTTGCTCAGAGTGGTGATCTAAAAACACACATGAGGACTCATACAGGTGAAAAGCCCTTCACTTGTACAGTTTGTGGTAAAGGTTTTATTCAGCGTAGTGATCTAAAAACACACATGAGGACTCATACAGGGGAAAAGCCCTGTACTTGTAACGTGTGTGGTAAAGGCTTTGCTCGGAGTGAACATCTAAAATCACACATGAGGACTCATACAGGGGAAAAGCCCTTTACTTGTAACGTGTGTGGTAAAGGCTGTACACAGAGTAGTAAACTAAAAACACACATGAGGACTCATACAGGGGAAAAGCCCTTTACTTGTAACGTGTGTGGTAAAGGCTTTGCTCAGAGTGGTGATCTAAAAACACACATGAGGACTCATACAGGTGAAAAGCCCTTCACTTGTACAGTTTGTGGTAAAGGCTTTATTCAGAGTGTTAATCTAAAATCACACATGAGGATTCATACAGGGGAAAAGCCCTTCACTTGTGCAGTTTGTGGTAAAGGCTTTGCTCGTAGTTGTGGTCTAAAAACACACATGATGACTCATACAGGGGAAAAGCCCTTTACTTGTAACGTGTGTGGTAAAGGCTTTGCTCAGAGTGGTGATCTAAAAACACACATGAGGACTCATACAGGTGAAAAGCCCTTCACTTGTACAGTTTGTGGTAAAGGTTTTATTCAGCGTAGTGATCTAAAAACACACATGAGGACTCATACAGGGGAAAAGCCCTGTACTTGTAACGTGTGTGGTAAAGGCTTTGCTCGGAGTGAACATCTAAAATCACACATGAGGACTCATACAGGGGAAAAGCCCTTTACTTGTAACGTGTGTGGTAAAGGCTGTACACAGAGTAGTAAACTAAAAACACACATGAGGACTCATACAGGGGAAAAGCCCTTTACTTGTAACGTGTGAGGTAAAGGTTGTACACAGAGTAGTGATCTAAAAAAACACATGAGGACTCATACAGGGGAAAAGCCCTTCACTTGTAATGTGTGTGGTAAAGGCTGTACACAGAGTAGTGATCTAAAAAAACACATGAGGACTCATACAGGGGAAAAGCCCTGTACTTGTAACGTGTGTGGTAAAGGCTTTGCTCGGAGTGAACATCTAAAATCACACATGAGGACTCATACAGGGGAAAAGCCCATAGATTAATGAGGACTCATACAGGGGGGAGGAACCCTTTAGTTCCTGTTAGTGGCAAATGCTTGGGTCAAAATGCACATCTGAGGATAATGAGGAGGAATCATACAGGGAAGAAGTGGTTAGTTGTAATAGTAATAAATTCACATTTTCCCCATTTGAGTTGACACATGATATAACATACAATCGAATGATCATTCATTCTATTCCAGGATGACAATAACAAGTGGTAGATACTAAAGTCGTGGACTCACATGATCTGACTATCAACATGACTGCCACAATTTAGTTTCTTAAGTATCTTTTGTATGTAAAACCTATATACACATGGCACAAAAAGTTGTTGTCTTTGGTAGATTATTTCTCTATTGTAACTAGGGATGGGTATCGTTAGGATTTTTTCGAGTCCGGTACCGATTCCGGTTCTGCTTATCGATTCCGGTTCTTAACGGTTCCCTATTTCGGTTCCAAAATGATATAAAAGAGGTCAAATGTTTAACAAAAAAGCTCAATGTCAAAATGAATGGTATAAACTTAAGGTCAATTGTTTTTCACAAAGCTTTTATTACAAAGACTTTGCTTTAAGACAGATGAATAGAGTATAGACCAACATCCTTTCCTTTAACAGTTGAGCCATTTGTGGATATACTACAGTTACCTCTTACTACTACTGACAATGACAACAAATATGCCTGAGAGACTACACAACATAAACATCACTGCAACACATCACTGCAACACAAAGTCAGAAATCTAGAAAAAAATATGTGGTGCACAGTCTGCATGGCATGTCAGAGCAGAGTGTATACTGTATACTAAAGACATGTATAATGAATAGTATAACATCTCCTTTATTGAGCCATTTGTGGATAATATAGTGATTCTTTTAAATGTATCTATATAATATCGATTCTGTATTTACCCAGGGCAATAGTGTTACTAACGGTTTTGGAACGGTTTTGGACACAGGCTACTTCTCTTATTACCAATAACAAATAAAAGCATGTCTGAGATCTGAGAGCAACACACACGATTGACTGTGTAAATTAGCATCGCTAATGAAGGGGAAGGGGCAGCGTGTCAATGGGGGATCATTGAAAACAAAGGCGGCTTGGTTTGCTACTAACAGAAATGTGCATGCACACGGGCTGCCCAAAGTAGGCTATCTTTTGTTGTTTTTTCGCCACCTCTCGAAGTTAGACTGGGTATCTGACCCTACGCCGTGATCACACACACACACACACACACACACACACGGGTGCGCACTCGAAGTGAGTGCACCGACGCTTTCTCTCCTTGTCTCATGTTGATTCAATGCTGCGCAGCCAGCGTGCTGCGCACGTATGCAGTGAAGACTCAGACAAGGCGCAAGATTCCTGTCCCCTCTTAAAAGTTTCCTCCCATAAACTTTACTTGGAAAATTACGTTTAAGAAACTTTAATAATGATGTTGCCTCAGTGCCAGGCACAGCGCGTGTCACTGTCTCTAGACTCCTCGACAACTAACACCATGCAGAGAGATGGCTCCGCCTCTGCAAGCCACAAGCCCACAACTCGTCGCTGATGCAACGCGGTGTAGGCTTGTAGATCAGCTCTGTTCCCTGCGCATCTATTAAGGGAAGAAAATAAATAAATAGCGTGTGACCGCGTGTCTGTGGGAACCGATAGAGAGAACCGAAATTGAATTATTGTAATGGGTACCCGGTACCCAGGCACGTTCGGTTCGGTACATACTTGGTCCCGAGTTTCGGGACCCACCCCTAATTGTAACTCTGTTTAATTATACCGTCGGATGTTTCAGACATTAACCCATCTTGGGGCGGGAACCCCGTTTGGTGTTTTAAGCATTATATTATACTTTAGCCATTGAAATATAGCAGATCTACAAGCTGATTGTTGTTATTTTCAAATGGGGGTCGGCGACCAATTACATATAATATTGGGGTCCTTGACGTGGAAATGTTTGAAACATAGGGTTTTTCAGATTACTGTCAGGATTTAGAAAACATTTTGTAGAATGGTTACCAAGTCAACATGGGTTAACCAGGTCAACATGGGTTAACCTTTTATACGTTTCGGGAAGCTGTGGGTCATGACCGGAAGAATAAGGTCGCAAATAAAATAAAAACTTAGTTTTTGTCGACAAGAACAACACTGCCGGTACCACTACTTTATCGTAGGCGTGGCACGATTATTAAATTATGACCGTTAGCCCACCTCTGATTATTTGCAGGGTCATATCTGCCGATACCGATTCTGGCTGATTCCGATATTTTACAGAGGAACCACAATGGAAACAAGCCTATAGGGGCTTGGCCCAAAGCCTGTTAATAAAGTATTTAATCAATCAATAAATAGCCTATACTCTTTTCCAAGTGTCTGTTTTCACAACTGAATGACTACTGAATGAGATGAGTGCACAGATTAAATGTAGAAAAAAAGTTTACTTTTACTTAGATTTGACATCATATTTGCTTTCGTTCTAGACTAGAGGTACTAGAAACGTTTGATAAATATTGAACTCTATGATGAATTTTTACACCCTTTAATTTATTTAATTTCTTTGCTGGTGAAAACCGATTAAATAATGAAGCACTATTACACGAGAGGGGGTGGTTTAACGTCATTAATGCACGCCTGCGATGCTGCAGGAACGAGCCCGAGTTCCCAAAATGGAATCACATATTTCCAGATGGGGGCCCGCGGCCAAATACAGATAATTCTGGGGGTTCTTGACATGAAAAAGGTTTGAGAACCACTGACATAGAAACATAGGTTTCTGAAGACTTTAAGAATTTAGAAGACATTTGTAGAATCTAGTGTCAGTCAGGTCTCAATGGGTTAAGTAAAAGTATAAATACTGCAATGTAAACGTACTCCGTTACAGGTAGAAGTATCGTATTCAAAGTGTGCTCGAGTAAAAGTACAACCGTATTGGCATCAATATGTACTTGAAGTACTAAAAGTAAAAGTACTCATATTGCCCATGTATGGAATGTGTACAAAATAGCCGATCTACAAGCTCACAATGATTTGCATCGCGACGTATTGTGAGCTGGTAGATCGGCTATTTGCTATTGGCCGAAATGCACAAAAGATTCTACACATGAGCTTATATAGACAAAAATATCACACCCATGTGAAGTGAGGGGCGCTAATATATTAAAGTCTAAGTCATGTTGATTAGGTGATGTAATGGTGATATAAAACAAACATTATGACGTACATTTTCCCTTCATTGTCAATGGCGTTTACAAAACAAACATTGAACTAAAGACAAACATTAAACCCTTGTGTCCCTATAGGAGGGGCTAGTGCCAAAATGTCCTCTCAGTACAGGGTTGTGTAGCATGGAATGGCCTTCCTCTGCGTATAAGGGATTGTGCTACATTTCCATCTTTTAAATTCAATCTGAAAAAATGGTTGCTTGAAAACCAAAGCTGCAAGCATTCATGATTATTTTAGGTGAATTTCTTTTTTTATGCTGTTTTCCCTATGTAATGTTATGTAAATGTATTCCTGTCTGTGGATGAAAATTAGCAACTGTGCTATATCCGGTGTATTTACGTCCATTAATATGCATTGTCCTGTCCAAATAAACAACTAAAGTAAAAGTAAAACATTGGGAGTACTTTAATTTTGTGAAAAAATTAAGGTTTTATGAGTCAATGCAAATTGCAGTTTTATGAAAGGGTTAAAGGGTTATGCAGAGTCAAGTGTTTATGAAACGTTGCAGTATATGGTGTAGAGGGTCATGCCAAATAACGCTGAAACAAGTCTTGTCCAGAAGCACTTCAAAATGAACCGCTTCAACCCTATGGATGGACAGTGGGCTTGGTTTTCTGGACCCACTGAAAAATCTACCATTATTTTCCCATAGATATTTACAAAATAATATTGATATAAATTATTTTAAGCCTATAGAATCCAACCATTTAAGATCCTGGTGAATCACGACCATATATATAACACCTATGATTCTGAAAAACCTTTCCATTGTGAACAATGTGACAAGAGCTTCTACCAGATGCTACGCTGACAAGACACCAGCGTCTACACACCGGAGAAAGACCTTATTGCTGTAAAGTGTTACAAGAGTTTAATTGATATAGGTTGTTTGCGGACACACCTGCGTATCCACACTGGAGAAAAACCTTACCACTGCAAACATTGTGACAAGAGTTTCATTGACATATGTTGTTTACGGGCACACCTGCGTATCCACACTGGAGAAAAGCCTTACCACTGCAAACATTGTGAAAAGAGTTTCAGTCAGTCAGGTACTCTGCAGGCACACCAGCGTCGTCTCCACCAGTGTTGATTTCGTCGACTAAGACGAAAAATGTTCCTTGACTACCTTTTTTTCACTGATGAAAACTAAATGGAAACTAAAGGAAAAGCTATGATGACTAAAACTAAGACTAAATATACCAATATATTTCCAGTATAAGTCATTTTACAATTAGTTGCATGCTGAAAATATACAATCTACAAGTTCAAGCGCGACGCGTTGTGGGCTGGTAGATCGGCTATTTTCAAGTGTAAAAAACAATGATTACGACGGCCCGCCAAAATACATTTTGTTCGACTAAATCAACTAGATTTAGTCGACTAAAACTAGACTAACACTAAGACATTCCAGGTGACTAAAATGTGACTAAAGCTAAATAAACTATTCAAGAGACTGAGTAAAACAAAAACAATACTGTTCTCCACCACACCTGGGGGAAACCTAAGCACCATAAACGGTGTGATCAGAAATGGCTGTCCACAAAAATGCTGCGTTCGGTGCACGGTGGCACAGTTGGTAGTGCTGTCGCCTCACAACGTGTGTGTTGTGAGCTTGTCGATCAGCTATTTTTAGCACGTGGAATTATGCAGGCTGTGAGAACTGAGACCCTTCACAATAAAAGCATGCAGCTTTCACAAGACGAACCATAATAAAGACAAGGAAAAGGATTAAGAATAAGGGCCTTTCTCGGCCCCACCTCTCTCCCTGTGTTTTAGGATCCAAGATGGCCGCAGCACCAGGAGGGGGTGTCCTTACTGGGTTGCGTTCACAAATTCAAGACACCTGTCTTGAATTTGTCTTGTGTCTGTGTTTAATGGCCGCTCCAATGCATCTCCAATGGAAGCCCATATGGTTTGACCAAACATTTTGTTTGATGGGGTGGAGGGGGGCAGAACACATCCATCAAAGCTGTGTTCAGATACAAGTCAGGTGTCAGACACAAGGCAGTTGTCTTGAATGCAGCCCAGTAAGGTCATATGTCGACCCCGCCCGCTCACCTTTGCCCCACCCCCTCCCGGTGCTGCGGCCATCTTGGAGCCTAAAACACAGGGAGAGAGGTGGGGCCGAGAAAGGCCCTTATTAGGTGGCATTTCACATTGCATATGAGCTATTTTTTTCTCCAAAATGTATTTCAAAAATATATATATAATTAAGGAATTAATTTGGATAATGGTAATGGAGATATTGTAAAAGTTGTCACTTTATTAATTAATTAATAAAGTTAAATTAATTAATTAATTAATTAACCAACACTGTATGTATGTAAGTCAAAGTCGTGCGATTTGTCACACACGTTACCGCAGTGAAATTTGTTCTCATTCTCGCATTTGACCCATCTCTTGGAGCGGTGAGCTGCAGCGTGCGCCGCGCTCGGGAATCATTTGATTAGTAGATTTGACCCCCAATCCAACCCTTTGATGCTGAGTGTCAAGCAGGGAGGCACTGGGTCCCATTTTTACAGTCTTTGGTATGACCCGGCCGGGGATCGAACCCCGACCTCCCAGTTTCAGGGCGGACACTCTAACCACAAGGCCACTGAGCTGGTGATGTATATGTATATAGATAGGCCTAGGTGTGCCCCGAGATTTTTAGGCTATGAAAAGTGTGCCCTGGAGCAAAAAAGGTTGGGAAACACTGCCCTAGGGTAGGTACCATCACAAAAAACATGCAGTAATCCTGGTCTAAACTAGCTCCCCCTGGCCAGCCGGGGTGCCTGATGGAGGGGAAAGGAACTGGTTGGAATAACGTGTTCCTTCCACACGCTACGTCCAACCAGGGGAAACTCCCCCATGTCAAGGTGTAAGGAGCAACTTGGACACTCAGGCATGAAGGAAGCATGAGTTCAAGTCCGTTGCTCTCCCCAGGTTGGCGGAGGGTGTGTAGAGCCCAGGATCACATTAGATCATTGACACATGGGTGAAAAATGGGTTACAAAATCGTGGGATAAAAAAGATATAAAAAAGAATGCTGCGTTCACATTGGCAGATGCAAAAGATACAAAGTTCATACCGGTCAACGTGATCGAAAATCGCGGGCCGATCACATATATTGCTTGACCCCGTCTTATCGCTGCTTGCAGCTATATTTTCTTCTTCATCTACTTCTTCTTCTCCTTTAGCCAAAAATAGCAGTTCTGGCTGAACCGGTCGGCTTTCGCAGAACTTGGCATTATGGTATAGAGGGCTATGCCAAACGGTGAAGACATGAAGCCCACGACCCTTGGCCAAAGGGTGGCGCTATAGCACTCAAGTGAAATATATATATATATATATATATAAAAAAGGAATAGCTCATGAACCTGACAGTCAGCGGACTCCCTCTTTACCAAGCATTTCCACCATGTAGGTTCCGCCTCGCGTAGAACATGCACGCCCATTTAATCTAACGTGATGATGTAGATAATCTTATTTTGGCAAGCAAGCCCCTGTCCGATGGATCCACTGGTTAATAAAGTAGCAATCTGTAGGATATCCTTTTCTCACGTATAATAAGAAAGTTAATTTATTAATTTAAGTTCAAGACTAAAGGCTAATAAAACTTGGCAAGAATATTATAAAAGCCTTTTTTTTTAACAAATGTTCACTCACTCACCTTTGCAGCAAGGATGGGCTGAAGGATGGGCTGAAGCCTATGCACGTGCCTGATATAAAATAATATTATGAGATGTGTAGTCGGTTTTCCTGAAACTTGGCAATGGTAGACAGGTATGTGAAATGGTGAGAACGCAAAGCCCACGGCCATTGGCCAAAGGGTGGCGCTATAGCACTCAATGGAAAATGCAAACTTTGAACAGGTATAGCTCCGTTTGACCGTCAACAATAAAACTTGGATAGACATATGCGTCTCCTCATGTCGAAAAACTTTAGTGTTCTGCCTTTTGACCTCTGACCCTGGCTAGCAGTAGATGGCAAACCGGAAGTCATTTTAGTGGACGGGGGCAGGACGGTAAACGGAACAGGACGGATGTTAAAATATTAAATCTTTTTACCGTGCCGTCCAGCAGGTTTTGCTGTTGTCATCTACCGCTTGCCTGATTCCATGTGAATGGTGAATGCATTAGATCAGTGAAGATCACCCATTATTTTATAATTATACTAGTGCTGTCAGGCGATTAAAATTTTTAATCGCGATTAATCGCATGATTTGTGTAGTTAATCGCGCGATTAATCGCAATTAATCGCAAAACCTTTTTTGCTCTAAATTCAATGATGAACTGAAAGAAAACGCTGTATTGTAGAGATGCTCCGATCAGGTTTGACAACATTAATGTTACTCTTTTTATTAACCTTTTTTCCATGTATGAAAAGACAAGTGCAATGTGCATTATTTTATGGCTTGCCCATTTTCTCTCTTTTGAATAATTATGTGCAATTAGCACATTCAACACAAACAACTGTTTCCATAAAAACAAACTAACATAGGCTACTTCTCTAATCTCTATAAGCAGAGTCATGGATAGGCCTATTTAATTTATACAAAAGGAGAAGAGAGAGAGCAATGTGTTTGTGGCTCAAACTTTGTCTAATATTGTTTTAGAGCAGTGGTTCTCAAACATTTTCATGCCAAGAGCAAAGGACCCCCAATATTTTTTCAATCTACAAAGATAATCCCAAATCGCTTATAAATTAAAAATTAAATTACTTACTAATCGCCTTATTTGGCAACACTCGGCCAGAAACGACCAGTGTTGCTAGCCTGGGTAAACCCACTCCCCCTGCTGGACAACATTCTATTCTGCATGAGGGGTGAGTCTGGCATAATCCCCTGTGTGGCTGTTTAGCCGTGGGGCGGGAGAGTAGCGTTGACGGACAACCCCTTCAACCAATCAGCGTATATCAAAACAAGAGGCGTCATCTAAACGCGTTCCGTTCCTACTTCCTCATTCCCATGTTTGTTGTTGTGAATGAGTCGAGGAGTTCACCACGTCATCAACTGCTCAAAATCGTTCCTGATTGGCCAACGTGTGCTGTCAATCACAGAGCCCTGAGCTCGGTCGCGGATTGGCTCGTACCAAAGCTGATACAATCTTAAGGACTTTGTATTACCATTTAGCCAGACTCACCCCTCCTGGCAGAATGAAATGTTGTCCAGCAGGGGGAGTGGGTTTACCCAGGCTACAGTGTTGCTTCTTTTTGTCTTATTTTGTATAGACCTAGGTGGCTTGTTTCTGCCTCTGGGCTGGCTTCTAGTTAGCTGGTGCGGTAGCAGCAAGACACTCGTCTCTCTGTGTGTACTGTCAGTCCCTGCTCCGTGACTGGGAGTTGGGACTGTGGACAGTCTGGAATAGAACTTTCTGTTACAATTAAATCATAATAAAGTACCACACAAGTTCACAACTGAAAAGTATCGAGACTGTGATCGCAAGTTAGAAACGTGTGTGGCTATAACGAGGCACAGCTGTTTACAATGCGATGCAAAATTTACAGTGGGGGTTTTGCTTTTGGGACTCTGACTATATGGATGAATTGGACAGGTTTCTCAAGCTTTTTTGGACTGGAGCAAAACCTTTGTGAAATGTAAATGGGAGGCTGTTACTCCACTTTAAACATCCTAACAAGGGGTCTGGGAAGGGAGTGCATTGCAGGAACCAGTATTC